>NW_027072089.1:54983747-55013747 GCF_038088225.1 Cyrtonyx montezumae
TTAAATTACTGGCGTTTAATTTTAAGGATTTTTTTTTTTATCATAGCGGCAGTTGGGCTTAAAAGTGACAACAGATTAATTTTGAAGAATTCTGAAAAACAGGTTGCTACTGTATGACCATGCTTATTTCATATTTGAACATTCAGACGTGCTTGTCAGCTGATCCTTATCCGTGTAGACAAGATATTTGAACTGGAGATAGCAGATTTTTGTGATGGAAAATACACCTATGTGAAATAATCACCACCAGTACTTTGGATTTTGTGTGCCATTTTCTGTAAGATGTGGAACGGATGAGATACACATTCTGACTGCACTTTGCCTCTGTATGCATTTTTATGATGTCAGACTATATGAATTTAATGTTATAAATCAAAACTAATAGATATTGGAAACAATGTGTGTAATCATCATTCTTCAGATTTGCGCGAGGCGTACTGGTTTGGTTTGGGGTTCAGTTATGGGTTTAGGGCTCCATCAGGAGAACAACAGCTTGGAAATCCTTCTCTTTGTGGGAGTTCAGTGCTTCAACTAAATTTCTTGGTTAGTGGATGTGTTAACCAACAGCTTACAATAAGCTTAATTTAACTGATTGTAGATTCAGTATTTCCACAAATGCAAGACTAAAAAAGGAAAAATAAAATATCAGAGCAGAACTTAGATATCCTCCCTCTTCTGTATTTCCTGGAGCAGGCCCGTTTCCCAAAGTGTATATTTAACCTTTCATTTCTTTTGATTTCTTATTTCTACCTGTGCTTCATTTCTTGGTTTGCTCGTGTTTGTTCACCACACTGCTGCTGCACTAAGCAGTTTATTTTACTTGATGGACATTTTTTTTTTCCTTCCATGGGTATTGTATCCCTGTGAAATTCAAAGCTCATATGAAAAAGCAGCTTCCTTTCCATTCTGAAAAACCTAGAATTGACTTAATTATTTTAGATTTTCAGCGTTTCTATTTCTCGGTGAATTAGAGTGGAATACAGGATTTCTTTATTATTGTGATTGCAGTGCATGCTGCAGGAAAATAGCCAAGTAGAATCCCTCTAAGCTAATAGTCACAGTGCTGCTTATCATTGTCTCCGTTTTCTGCTGTACAGCAAGGCTAGTTTTAGCCACCCAAAGAATCAGGAACTGTGTGAATCTCTAGATTTGTAGTAGAAAATATCTTGGTTTTCTACGTTAGCCTCAGTTTTAATTCTATGTTTTTTAAAGCAATTTTTCTTGATCTTAAAAATAGTGGTTTCATATTCAGCTCTTATATTTTTTTTTTTCAGTCACGTATCTCAGAGCGTACAATACGAAGGGGGAATGTAGTGAAAAAAAGGAACAGATGCTTTTCAGGATGGGCCCGCTCCACATCTCAGAAGAAGTGTATGAGGGAGTCATGCCATTGGCTTTCATGGCTTAGGACTTGGGCTGTGATGTCTCAGAAGATGCAGTCATGTAGCAGGATCGTTGTTATTTTAAAAACTAAAAGTGAAATGATGTGTTAGTAGCAAGTAACCTCTGCATGCTGAAATCCAAGACAAAATTGGGAACATGATTTTCTAATGTCCAGTTTTCAAGTGATTGGGGTTTTTGTTTGTTTGTTTGTTTAAGAAAGAATGTTTTTAAATGAGTTACAGCAAGATCTTTTCAAAATAGTACAACAGACTGAATAGAAGGAGCTCTTTGTGAAATGGTTAATAGGCTTTATTGGCAAATCATCACTATTGCAAGTGTCATAGTTACAGCTCAGCTTTAAAGTATATGAATTTACAACCTAACTATTGTGACTAATATTTATTTCAAAGTACAGAATGTGTCACAGCAGTAGGGCATCCTATTATTAATGCAGTAAACTCTTGCTGTAATACTTTTTGGTATGAGGTTGCCGTGCTCGAGTTCCCAGCTATATAAAAGTAACAGTGAAACATGCCTTTTTTCATCTGTGTCTTGCTGTAACATGTAAGTGACTCGCTCCCAGGAACAGCCATATGGACAAGTTGTTCCATATTAAACTACTACAGTCTAACTTTGAGCTGGCCTCGTATGCTATAAAGTCTCTGGTTAAAACACCCATTTTAAAGACTGTTTTCAATTCTGCTCAACTTTTTAAATCAAGTCAAGGCATGGCTCTTCCAAGTAATGTATTTGGGTTGGAATTTCTTAATATGAAAAAGTTCATGAATCCTTACCTGCTCTTTCATCACTGCAGAGCTGATGCTTTGCAAGGAACACATCTGGGTCTTGCTCTACTTTAAGTATTCTTTGCACTGCATGGTATTATGTGATACATTACATGATTCTGCCACACGGTCTCCCCCTTATTACACCAGGTTATACTTCAGATCTTAATTTCACTTTAGGATTTTGCCACGATCTCATTGACTTTGAATGTGAGAGTAAAAGCTGCAGAAGAGTCACGTTAATGCAGGCAGATTTGAGCAGAAGATGATACATGGCCAACATGTTTTCTTTGCATTTCGTTTCTTTTTTACTCTAAAAGAGGCACCTGCTGCAAAGGGACACTGCAGTAGCTTCCAAATCAGGAACACTCATTCTCTGTGCTTACAAAAGATTTCTTTCCTTCCCCTTAAGTCATTCCTTAAAAGCCATTCTGAAATATCAGTGTGTAAGAAATAAACACAAGAATCGTATTTCTGGGTAACATATATATATATATAAAATACATATTTGTCTTAACATCTGGTAGGTGAAAGGAAGAAAGCCTGTCCATTTTCAAAGCCAAATAAAAAGAAACCTTTCCTGTTAAGTTTTGTATTTTGAACAGCCATTATTCAGGGAAAGGGAATTCCCTGGCCTCAGTTTATCTCCACCAGAATATCCGTAGCTCACGTGTAAGCTTGTGTTTTGTTCTTTTTGTTTTGGTAGTGTTTTTCAGTTGAAAAGAAGAGAGAGCTCCCAATCCTCTGCCTTTTCTAAACCTCTAGTTTGTAGTTGTACTTATCATCAATATTGCAGGCCCTGACACTCTGCAGCACTGTCACTGTATATACTGTGAAGGCAGTAAAAATGAGCACTAATCAATCTTTCAGGGAGAAGCAATGAGCATTAGAAGGCCACTATCCTGTGACTAAACACACCCCTTTTATGGAGTGTTGGTGCTAATAAAGGACAGCTTATTACTGAGGCAGAGACCAAAGCTTGGGTGAGGTCAACCATGACTGGCAGTCATCAGTCATTCTTAATGATACTTTTTCCCGTGCTTTCTAAGGGATTCTGAGCAGAGTGCAAATCATTTGGGGTCATCCATAGTTCATGTACCCACAGATGGCAAAGGTTTTGAAAGACTTTAGTTTAAACTTGTATTTTTTTTTTCCAATGTTATTCAAGTAGGCAAGAAAACCCCCTCAAACAAAACAGATTTTTGCTTATTTGGAATGTTGTATTTTCTTTCACTCTAATAGATGTTTTACACACTAGAGTGCTTGTGCATTATAAAGAACTACATAAATTTATTTTTATGACGTCTGTCTTCTTTAATTATTACCTTTGATGTCTATTGGTGACTAAAGAGAGCTTAACAGGATTTCTCTCCCTTCTTAAATTTCGCAAAGTGAAACTCAGCCAGTCCCTGACAGATGTCTGTTCCTCACCTTCAGGATTATTTTATAAATCCCTTTCTGATGAGCGGAAGTGTCAAATCAAGGACAGGTCATAAAGTAAAAGTATAAACCTTTTAAAGGGAGACCTTGGTAATATATAAACATTTTGCACACTATCTGAAATTTTATGGACTTAAAAAAAAAAGATATTTTAGCAATAGGAAGGCAGAAGTTTAAAACACCAGACGGTGTGCATGTGTTTTTTGAATACACATTTTTTCCTTTGCTCCTTATCTTTCTTTCTATAGTCATATTTTACATGCATTGGGAAAATAGCTGCACTGTGTGTAGGGGCTGTCACTAAAGTTTCTGTTTCAAAGGATCTCCTTATTTCTATTACTTTGAAATCTGTGCTTTTTTGTTTGTTTGTTTGTTTTTAAATTCCTCAGTTAGGCACTCTCTCTGCCACCTTGAAGTTGGTGAGTGGGTATATAGCTGCTGTGATCTAGACAACTGCTGTCATTTTCAGCTGGTTGAGATTATCTGAGATCTTACTTGAGTGAAGCTGTTAGTTTCCTTCTGAAAACTGAGCTAACCTGGATCGCTTCTCGGATTTACTGTTAACTCCACATCACTGCATAAAGAACTATTTTATGTTATAGTAATACATTGCTTGGTAACGTAAAATCCTGATGGCAGGTTGGAGGGCAAGTGAATGTATGTTGTTTCATGTACCTATGTGTGGATGTATACACACTTAAAGTTTGGCTATCATCGGTGGTGCAATTTTTACAGTTACAGTCGATTTCCTTTTTGTGCTCATCTTTATACTGTTAAAAAAGCCAAGCATGTGTAGCATATGTAAACTGAAGAACGCAATCTCACTCGGTTAGTGTTAAAAGCTCATTTGTTTCCTTGTGTGTGTGTACAGCACCGAGCGCAGTGGGACCCTGTCCCACATAAAAACATTTTAGAGTTACCACGTTATGCAGTATAAAGTAGTCACGCGGTGAGGGGAGAGGGGAAAAGGCAAATCATTCTTTTTAAAGGTCAGAGTCTTTTTCCGCACTTTTTTTTTTTTTTTTTTTTGTGGAATTGTCTGATGAAGTCTTTCTTGGTCGCTGTTGTGCGTGTTTACATTGCTCATTTGGATCTGCTACTTTTTTTGAGTCCTGGATGAAAGCTAGTAACTTGTGCTGTACCGTAATTACACATTGTATCCCTGTCTTCTGGGGAGTTGAGCCAGCCATGGATGAACCGCTGTGAGTGGAGCAGCGCTAGGAATGATAGAAAGCACGTGGAAGTTATGGAGAAACACTTATACAATGTTTTAGCTGATGACAATGCTTATTAAAGCCCGATTCAGGAAAGCACTTAGGAGCTTTTCTGCACCCTGTTCCCAGTTCTAGAGTGTCCCCTGGCTCTATTAGTTGCTTGTGAAAGCACAACTTGTGCTAGAAAGTGACTTACCTGGCCCGAAGATCCTGATCCAGCAGTCATGGGGGTGTGCCCATGTGCAGCCCAGTGCTGGAGCAACACCTGAGGCTACAGTTCATCCAAGGAATTACTTCTGCTTGAGGCTCTATGAATCAAATAAAACCTTGCGTCCTCAGTCATGCAAAGTTTTAGACGATGTTGTGGAGAAGGGAGAGCTTCCACACTGAGAGGAAGATGGTGAAGCATGTCTGGTGTGAATTTGACAGTGGGTAGAGGGCCTACGGGAAGCTAGGTTAGTGTTTTAGGTCAGTCCAACTCATAGGAATGATATTTTGGTGCTGTGTGGGTCTTGTGCTAGTTCTCTCTCTGGCCAGAGGCTGAGAGTCACCTTAGGGTTCAGATGCCATCATACTGCTCTGCATAAAGGGGATAAAAAGAAAGCAGAGCTAGTCTGTGATTGCATCTCATCAAGGTGATGTGCAAGTTCAGCCTTTCAGATAGGCGTAATGCTGTTATTCAGATTCTACATCCACATCCCTTCCTTCTCCCCACCCCCTAACAGTGCTTTTGGATGTTTAGATATATATATATATTTTTCTTCACATCTGAAATCCTTGATTTTGTCTTTCCAGTCTGGTTGAATGGGAATCATTTAGTTTATGCAGCTTTGTGCTTTTTCTCTACAGCTTGTATCTGCATGAATGTGTTGCAGCCTGATGTGAGTTCATTCGATTAAATAAAATGCTTAAATTGTAATCCGTGCAAAACGATCATATTTGAAACACTTGATGTCTCGGTGAGAATCCATTTAATAGTGATCAGATTTAAATGATTTAACACAGTAGTGATGGTGGGAGGTGGGGGAGGGAAATACAGTTTTGAGAAATTCCTGTATATAAAAAAAAGATTAAACCAAATTCAGATATGTCTCTCTCCCCCCTTCTCTTTCTGTCTCTCTCTCTTTTTAAGCAGTCAAAAGATATACTGTATCCCCAGTGAAAGGGCGCTTTCAATCCAGTTATCCACTTTACCCAGTCTCAGTTTCCAGAACCTTCCACACCCCCCCTGGTTAAACCACTAAGCCTTTGATTCCTTCCTGATTACACTATGCAAGACATCTATCAAACACTGTCTTATCTGTTTGTAAGGCAGCTCAGGCCTCAGATTTAAGTCATGGGTTTTGGCTACAAGTTGGAGTGTGATTAATAATTGACTAATGTAGCTTTTATTTATCACAGGCTAGCACATTTCACCATTACCGAGTTAATTTATGTTAAGTGTAAGCTGTCGTTCAATCTGTTTTTCAACTTTTTTTTTTTTTTTTTAAATCCTAAGTCTATCTTTCACTTTTTGAGAAACAAAATCCTTACACAGGGCACAGTCTTGCTCGGTGCCAAAAAGTTGATTTCCTTTTCAGCGGAGCCATACATCACCGGCCCTCCCAGCTGCAGTGTCAGCCCCTGACAGAATGACATGTGTCATTTATCAAAGGGGCCAGGCCGGGCCTTGGGAAACGTACACGACAAAGCCTGAGAGAGTTCATTTCGCAGTCCCCTCCTACCCTCTGCGAGCCTCTTGCCAGGAAAGCCTGTGATGTTTCTGTCTTCACAGCATTACAGTAAGTCCTTCAACCTTCACAGAATTAACCCTCGCTGCTGCTGCGCTGCGGGACCTCCCCGGGGAGCTGCCGTGCCCAGATGCGGTGCTGCCAGCCGGTGCTGGGAACAGCCCACTGGGCTGCAGCCTGCCCGCTCCACCAGCACTGCCGGAAAGCACTCCTGGGCCTGCTGGTGCCTTTCCTTGTTTTTAAATTCTCATGTGCCCTAAGAATTAGAGTCCTGCGTTTTTCCACAGGACAAGGTCATAGGCATAAAAAATAAGGCAGTAAAGCATTTCAGTCGTGGAGAAGAGGTAGCCGCTGTCCTGCGTGCAGGTGGAGATTTGCGCTTCACGTAAGGCAGCGAGAGAGGGAGTCTTCTTCTGCCTTCCTCTTTAATCCACCTTCAGGTGGTTCGAAAGCCACACACTGACACAAACGCAGCAGCAGCCTCGCTGTGTGCTCCTGTGTCACAGCCCAGCCCCACAGCCTGCCTGCAGGAAGTGATCCGGTGGCCTCTCCAGGTGCTGCCATCACCAGCACCGCGGCCACAGCAAGGGAACAGCCTCCACCTGAAGGTGTCACTGGCACCGAGCCGGTCGTGTCTCTTAACCGCGCCTCGGTCCTGCAGCCCAGGAGATGACAGAAGAGTTAAAGCAGAAAATGATCTGTCAAACAAAGAGGAAAGCATTTTCAAAATACAGCAACACTTTGCTGAAACAAAAGTTTTGTTTGCATGTGTGTGTGCGTGTATGTTTTCAGTGTCCGAATTTTACGTTTTGATCATGTACAAAGAATGTGAGAAAGTTATTGTCTCCTCCCCTTCCCCCACCAAATCACTCTTTGTACTTTGCATAGCTCCTACCACTCTGAAGTTATTTACAGCATCAGATATCATTTAAAGAGATAGCTAAGGAGACTGTAGCCTCAGCTAGGAACTTTCCAGAAAGGAGTCCTATAAATTAGCCATTGCTCAGGAGTGGCTGTTTTCTAGTCAGAGCTGGTCCTTTCATTTGTCTACATAAGGCTAATTTATTTTTGCAGCCAGATGTGGGCTGACAGCCATCACTCAGAGCTTCCTTCCCCCACTGTTAGGAGGTCGGGAAAACAGTCACGTTTCCCATTTTACAGAATCCCCATCAACATTATTGAAGATGGATGTATCTTTAAAGCAAAGATTGATTGTGGATATCGGAGTTATGGTGTCATTTATCATAGTGAATATTATTTAGACTTGGATTGTACAAGGCTGTAACTTGAGACACAGCCAGGGGAGGGACAATCTGGAAACGAGGATCCATGAACTTTAATGGATGGATGCTTTTTCAAAGCTCCACTCACTATAGCATGATTTACTTTTCTTACGGAAAGGAAACAAGCATTTCAGTTTTAAAGGGCCAGCATGCCGTCTTGTCCTCTTTAGTAGATCCTTCACAGAGGCATGTGGGACTTAAAGCTGAGACAATAAATAGAGGCTGTGTCTGAATGTTATACGTATGTAAGTGCTTTTATATGAAACATATCTAGGTGCACTTGAGACTCTCTTGTGTGAATTACACATTACGCTAGTTAGGTTCTCAGCTGGAGGAATACTGTGGCTGAATAATGCAAAGTATTGATTATAGAATGCTGTGATCTGAAATTTCAGGACCTCCAAATAAATTGCATTACAACAAGCGTTGTTACATGTCCACGTTTGTCTCTGCTTGGAGAGGCAAAGCATCTCAACTTCATACTGCTTGAGGAACAGAGGTGGAAAGTCCAGTGAATTGTACATGCTCCTGGTGGAGCATCACCATTGTTGGTTATTGAGAAATACAGCAGACCTAAACAGCCTGATGCATCCTGCGCTTATGTTTCACTTCCGTGTAGAGCACAGAAATGTAGTTCCAGGTCTTACAAGTGGAAGCATACCTTGTATTTTCGGAATGTGCATTCTAGAAAGCTGCTTACAGCCGTCTGAAAATCTGAAGGCATGGTTCAGCTAAGGTTTACATATGATCTTGTAGCACCGACACACCTGTGTGCTTTGCTGAACTTATTAGAATGTGATTCACACTTTGAAACATGACTTCTGATTTTGAGAAGTGAGTGAGCTTGAAGCTGCTCGGCTGACTTTGGAGAAGGGGGAAGTTCTTGAAGCTGGTAGCAGAGGTCTGATCAAGCATGCTTTCCACACAAGTTCTGCAGCTCAGTCTCAACTTGGAACTTTCTTCCCTTAGCATCGTTTTCTAAATTACGTTGTCTGGGTAACCCCCTGCTCCCCAGTGAAGTTGCTTATTGTTCATTTGATTCCTGATTTTCACTGATGACTTCCGTTTCTGAATGATTTACCTTTTGGAGATCTTTTTCATGCCTCTAAACGTAGCTTGGATCCCTCTTGACCTGCACTCCCCATTCAGGGGGTCATGTTATCACAGTTTGGGAATTACCATCCTGTCCAGAAATTTTATGTTGGACAGCAGTTTATTCATGTGGGCTGACATGTATCAGCTAAGAGGAAGGTAGTTCTGCCACATTTGTTGTTGTTCTTGATGAACTCCTCACATAATAACATGTAAGCCAGCACTTCCACAAGGAAATACTAAATCTTACACTAGCTTATCTCCTTCTTTTTTCTTTAAACAAAACCAGAAATCACTTATCTGCCATAAACCAAATGCAGTAAGAGAGTTTTCATATGAATAGTCGAGCTCAAGAGTTTAAAAAAAATCCAAACAATGGAAACAATTATGAACATCTGTTTTTGAATGCATATGTATTCTGTACATAACAAACAGAGAAATCCTATTATCTAGAACAATAAAAGGGAATTTCCCTTTCTGTCTGAACACTCTGGGAAGAATGTGGTCTTCCATTTGGAATCATGGTTTGAGGATTTTTTTTTTCTTTTTCTACTAATGACATGAAAATGAGGAGTGTTGTGGGATGTTGGGATTTTTGTATTATTATTATTATTTTTGTGGTACAGATTCTAATTTCAGGGACACTGATGTAAATCCTGAGAAATCTGTTTTAACACCTGTGCAGCTGAGATCAGAATGCCTCTGTGAACTCCTGCTATATTTACTTATACGTAAAAGTATCTTTCTCTTGCTTGAGAAACATACAAAATGTCTTCAAAGAGGAAGCAGTTTATCAAATTCATATTAATCACAGCATCAATAATGTTGACCGGGGTCAAGTCATTACACTAAATATATTGTAACCATTATTAATGCATGTAGCCCAGTGCCATAGCTATGATATAAGACTGCTGTTTCCTGATTAAAAGCTGTTTGGTGATGCAGAGATTCAATACAGATTCTCCCTGCCTTGTGGTGACTGACAGTAGCTTCTGGTATTCTGCTTTCTTCTGACAGTGGAGTGTATTAATATGAACACACCTTACAGAGGGGCCTACAAGAAATGCAGAATGCGGAAAACAAAAGTGTCTAATTTCAGCAGCCACAACTGTGCATCCATAAGGAAGCCAAATTTATCATGGCACATTATGGAGTGCAGCAAATGTCATGAAAACCATTGTTTTTTAATTTTTTTCCCTGAGAGTCTGAATGAGGTGATTTATGGTAGTTATCCATCTTAAGGGTCATCCATCAACTTTTAGTTGCTAGGCAATCAAACCAACAGCTGTTTGCTTTGAGTCAAGCTGAAAAGTTGTCAGTCATCACATGCAGGTATGACCTTAGTGGTTAAAAACATTATAATGCATGCAAAATTAAAGAGACAATGTCCTCTTTCATGAGCAGTGCAGGTAATCTTAATCTAAAACTTCTATTTAAGGTCTGAAGCATTGGAGATGCTGGCCATTACATCACAGAAATATCCTCGTGATCACATAAAAGTTCTTTGTGCAGAAGAAATAGTGCAAAGTGTAGCGTAGTCAAGGCTAGAATACTGATACTTTTTAACAGGCTTTCCTTAGAGCAAGGCTAAAGGACAGGGCGGGGAAACCTCTTTAATTCTGTATACCCTATTCCCCCCTGTTTGTTACTACAAACAGAGCAATATCACTTGTGATTTGGAGGCACTATATTTGATAGTGTAAGAACAACCTGGATGTAATATGAGGACACAAATCTGTTTCCATTCCTTGCTTCTGGTCTTCTGTTGAAATCATTGGCAAGGTGTCATCCTTCCAATTGTCATTTGGCTTCACTGACTGCCGTTCCTCCTTAAACAACTCTGCAGCTACTGATGAGCTGGATTCTGCAAGGGACTCTAGAAAATAGCGGAGAAGTTGTAGGTAAACAGTTGAAGAGACGACAGCGCATGATTTGTCAGTAAACATACAGTTGATGCATTGCTGTTTGTGCCCAATACTTGAAAACTGCATGCATTTCCAGAGCTGTAATCTTGAGTCACTGAGACACTCGTGAGATTCAAAGAATTGTAGCAAGTTGTGAGAAAAATTCTCTCTGTGAAAGTGCTAAAGGAAAGTGAAGTGAGCCATTTTTGTCCCAACTCTGCCTTTTAGCCAATATTTTTTTTTACCAGGGATAGCCAAAGGACTACCCTTCTCTATTAATGAGCTGTTTCCATGAACTCAACCATGAGCTGCTGATGTTGAGATGGAAGTGTTCTGCAAAGGAAAGGTTTGTTGCCACAAAAAGGTTTGTTTTTCTGAGTCCTTGGGCCTTTCTTCAGAAGAAAAAATAAAAAGAAGTTTGTTTTTACTTCTCTGTATGTTAGCTCATTCGCACTTGGAGACATGAGGTCAAGCCTAGTGAAGATGACACATGGTAGTTTTCAGTAAATCTTACTTTCCCCAGACCATATATCTTGTTCTGCTACCCTGAGTGAAGCATTATGGTGTCTTCTTCTCAGGGACTCTGCAGTGTGCTAATTAATGGTAGGAAAGTGCTGTCTTCTTATTTTGATAAATCTTTTATAATATTTCAAATTTTATTTACATAATTACCCAATTATCTTTGTCCCCTTAATGCCTTTGACTTTCTATTGTGTTTGAATTTGGTTATGCACCTATTTAGATTTCACTGAACCTACTAGTGAACAATCCTGTGCCCTTGAAAGTAGTGTCAGCTGTGTGGGCTCTTGCGTGGGCTTCCATTCACATAACATCTGAGCATTTTCCAAGTGTTAATGTAAAATATATGTGCAAAATACTCCTTGTAGTGAATGCACGGATGGGTGATAACCATTTTCATAACATCCTGGCCATCGTATTTTCACTTATCATGTAGCTCACACCAGGTGGCTTGTTAGCAGTTGCTAATGAGTTTGTTGTAGTGTGGGAGGTTCCCAGGTTGAGAGCTATACTTGCCAGTTTTGCTCCTTTGCTTGGGTTGTTTCCAAGACTTGTGTGTTTGCCTAACGTTATTTTAAAACTCTTCTAATGCTTAGTTTTGTTCTACACAGAAATGTAAATGCGGAAAACATGCGAGTCAAAGCTTATCAGGATGTATCTATTTCTGCTTTTTCCTTTAAAAAATCCAAGTACTCTCTCCTCTCATCACGATAATATTTTCTGTTAGCCTCCTTGCTAAAATAGATTAGTAACAGAGTAGTCCTAAATGGATCTCCTGACATCTTTGACTCCCTTCCATTTACCGCAGGCAAAACCTGCTTTTCTACTTTATTTTATTTTTTAAGATAGTAACCACTATAACTGTAGAGAGGGAAGGTTGATGTAGGTTTTACAGGAAATTTAAGGAGAAAATGATCACTTTGGGACAGATAGTACTACTCTGTCAAGTATTATCCCATCTGCAGTAGAGTAATGAAACTCATAGTGGGAAAAGGTGGCAGAATCAGGCTATTTGATCAGGTTTAATCTATGAAGTGCCTAACCTAGTCCTTTAACCTTTAGTATAGCTCAGTATGTAATCCACCTGTCCACATCACCAGGGGGACAAAATGAAGAATTTAGCCTGCTGTTGAGCAGAATGAATTTCCATAGTGGATCAACCTAATGTTACAGTGATGACACGTGGTAATTTGATAGTTACCACATAATAACATGAACAATGCAGTACGCACAGTACTGGATAACTTCATTGGATGCAACGGTAATTACGTGGCAACTCACTAACTGTTAACACTTTGTCTTCTGATTACTGTGTTTTTACATTGTTTTGGTGACGTCATTAGCACAGGTATCTCTGCAGTTAAAATATATCCACTGGACTGTGTTCTTTCTCATTTCCATTATTTTTCTTTGTTTTCTGTTCTTGGCCTATATAGAGAGAGTGGTGGTTGTATTATATGTAATATATAGAATTTTTTATCAAGCCACAGAGACATACCTCTGTTCTTGCAAATTTTGTTGGCGTTTGGAGCGTGTTGTCTTTCCTTTCCTAGCAAACACTGGTGCATTTCTAACTGGAAAATGAAAAGAAAGCTAAACAAATTTCTAAAATTAGATTAGACTAGCTCAAGTAGGAAGGAACCTATGAAATTCATCTAGTCCAGCTGTCTGACTGCTTCACAGCTCACCAAAAGTTATATCACATTGATGTGGGCATTGTCCAAATGTTTCTTGAACACTGACAGGCATGAGGCATCAGCCATTAGTGTTCAGGTTTCCGACCACCCTTATGACACAGAAATGTTTTCTAATGTCCAATCTGTTCCTCTCCAGCCAGCTTTGTGCCATTCCTGTACTGCCACAGGGTACCAGAAGCAGAGCGTGACACCTCCCTCTGCTTCCACTCCTCAGAGAGCTGTGGAGAGCTGTGAGGCTCTTGGCTTCTGCAGGGCTGGACAGCCCAGTGTCCCCAGTCTCTTCTCACAGGACATGCCCTCCAGCCCTACTACCATACTTTGTGCTCATACATCTCTGGCACTCCAGATGATGTCTGCCACATTTAGTTGTAAGAAAATGGAATCTCAGAATGAAGTTGATATACAAGTGATAAGAATGGGATTGGGTAATCCACTAGGAGTGACTTTGTATTGAAGACAAATGCAGTGTCAGATACACTGGGGTGTTTTTGCCTGGTTTATTTGAATTTAAGTTAGCAGATAACATGAACATCTAAATCCTAGATTTTCTCTTGTTAGCTAGATTTTTAACAAGCCTCTGGCTTTATGTATAAGTTACATTTATATACCTGTAAAATTTATGTTTTTTTTTTTTTTTTTTAATTCGAGAAACATTTTCTCTAGGGGGTCTGTCAAGATCAAAGTCTGTTCAGTTAGATGCCGTTTAGAAGCTTTGAGCACAGGCTGCCCCCAAAGTTAACAGTGGTGATGAATATGGTATACAAGGTAAGGAGAAAGACTGTAAAGGTGAAGTCTTGAAGCAAACTTTGTAGGGCTCACCCTTTCTTATACAAATTACTGCCATTACAGGCAGTAAGGAGCATATCTTGCCACGTGTCATGCTTGAAGAATACTTCTTCATTTACACTTTTAATTTGCTTTACTAAGGGTCTGCTAAGTAGATAGAGTGAAAAAATTTTTGGATGATGGTAAGTTATCCCATTATCTGTCTGGGACAGAGATTCATTTTTTATCATCAGCCTTTTTGCTTTCTTTCTCCATGTATAGCCAACAACATCTACTTTTAGGAAGTTCCCAATTTATAGTAGATGTTGATGAAGTGCAGTTCCCTTCCTCAGACAAACTGCCCAGTTCTTCAAGTTAACTGCTCTACTGACACATGGAAAGCCCTACCTCACATACTCTGCTTCCAGGTTAACTTTTCCTTCTATCAGATACATCTTTCTAGACTGATCCCTTTCTATTGTTTTCTTTATGGAAAGAGCACATAGGAATAAAATACTAGATTCAAGTAAGGCTGAACCAAGAGCATCCCTGTAACATTTTGTACTTCAGAAATAATCTGATTTCTTCTCCTGGCTTCTAGCGAAGTTTTCTTGATTGAAGGATTTGGTTTATAGCAGTTTTAGGAAAAAAATCATCAAAACTTATATGCTGTGTAATCCTTTTGTTCAGCACAGTGCCACTCTGCCCATTTTCATCTTTCTGTGCCTTTGATTGATTGTTTTGTGTTTGTATTTTATATGCATCTTGCCAAAGCTCTGTGAGTTTATGATGCTGTCAGTGCCGTGGACAGTTTGCTGAGACCAAAGATGCAGCAAAAATAACTATCAAAGTTCCTAGCTATCACCACTGTTTTGCTGCTGCTCTTCTCTGAAGATTACCCCTCCTACAGCAGCAGGGATTACCTTACTTATCAGCAAACAGGACATAACTCCACTCCTCAGCTACATCTGAGCAAAGCCTCATCGTCATTGCTTGAACCCACTTCCACTGGCAGACTGCACTAGATGCAGCTGGATCTGTTCTTAGAAATGAGCTGAGCTTTTCAAAAACTAAATCCAGTTCCTTGGAAGTGCTTTGTGATCAAGCACCAGTGTGCATTCTGTATGTACAAGTATTCAGTGAAATGTTCTAACTTGGAACATTTCCTTTAGAAACTTGTAGGTGTGTGGGTGGAGAGGTAGTCTTTGCCTGGCGTGCTAACAGCGAAGTAGTTTAGATGCCTTTTGGTACACAACAAGAAGCATCAGCAGTTTATCCTATCAGCCCTCATGTTTGCCTGGCATTCTAAAACTCTGGGGATAAATCTATTCCTGACTTTTCCAACTTCTTAAAGAAGATAATCGCGGAGATTTCCTTTTTTTTTTTTTTTTCCTTCTGGAAACAAGGTTACTGGACTTTCTCCAAACCAACCTTTCTCTCTCTGTTCCTGATTCAGTAGCACCAGAGATCTGCAACTTTGCTACATCTTCTGCCATAATTTTTTAACACAAACAGGTGGTGAGATTCTGGGATGTATAATCAAATATAAAAGCACAAGGATGCAGTAAAGGGTAGTGAGCTGTGGGTAGGGTATATATAATATATTCTGATTAAACCCTTTCTCTCAGTGTTTAAAAACTCTCCCACTTTGTCTATTTTCATTGGCCTTTCCTAGATGTAATTCCACTTTCTTCATTAGAGTTGGATACTGCTGGATGACAGTAAAATCCTACTCGCCCAGAACTTTTCATTGCTGTCTTTTTTTTTTTCCCAGATAGTAAAAGTTGTGAAGAAATAGAGCACTGTTATTTAATCTTTTTTTCATTTTTCATCTGCACTTCTGAGGCATATTATCTAGCCCAAGAAAAGCTTGTGTGTGTGTGTATTTATGTATAAACAAACTTGTGAGTAAAATTCTGCAGGGTAGTAGTAAAACATCTGCTTAGTTCAGTGTATCATGAAGGACAAGGCCAAAAGCTGAATGATTCTACCTCTTGAGAAAGGTGTGTATACAACCACATGTATCTTAGGGATGTTTTATTGCATTTTGATTTTTTTTAAGCATGTGCAGTGTGGAGTGGAAGAAAAAAAAAAGTGCTTTCATTCTTATTTTCTTCTAAAGAGGCTCTGCTACACAAGCCAGGTTGATTTTCAGCGCTCCAGCTCAACTTTACTGAAACTGCCAGTTGAGACTAAGGAAATCATAACATTTACAAATTTGACTCCTCTTAGTTATGCATATGCAATTTGGGGTACCTCATTTGCAGCCAATGGATTCACAGCTGTATCAGTGTCAAGCTGGTTAAAGTATGAACAGAATCAGATTTACAGGATCTTTGAACTCCTCTGTGATTAATGAAATTCTTAATTCTGGAAATATGACAGCAGGATAATCTTGACAATATTTCCCCCTGCTTTTCAGGGTGGAGGGATTTGAAGCTTGCAATGGCAGTCAGAGGTTTGACCTGTTCCACTACAACGATTCACTTGTTCAGGCTGGAATCTCCCAAGTAAATCCCTTTTCATTTCCTGCATGCACCTGTGCCTCATGCTTATGAGGTTAGAAGAGATCTGTCACACTATGTTTTACTCTACCATTCAGATTCTGACCAAGAACCTGAATGTTCCATTATTTTAAGCATGGACCTGAAGGAACACTGCCAATGCCTGGTGACTTCAGCATCTCTCTTGAAGGGTGGAAATCAGAAGACCTGGTCTTTGTTCCTCTCTTTCTAGGCCTTAGCTTTTGTGCTAGTGAAATGAAGTTACCAGTAGCTGCCTTTTTCTGTGAACGATTTTAAGATCCACTTACCAAAGAACATTAGTTAAGTGCCAATGTGACAATCTTAAAATGGCATAGGCCAGCTAATGAATACAGGGGGATAGTCCCATTTGGTTGTGTCCCAGTAAACTTGAGTGTGAAAGAATACCGCCTGTACAACAGTTCTCTAGCAACTGATCTAATATGGCTTTTAGGCAGATCTGACAAGATCCCTTTGGACATGAGTTCATCACCATGAGAGTGTAGGTTCCTGAATTAGAGGGATATGTAATCACTGTGGTAGGTCCAGGCCATTATTGGTAATGGTTGATGGTATTTTCTTTTGGAAGCTGATAGCTATGCTTTTTATTATGTACATTATGACCAGCAACACAACTGGAACTTTGAGGCACTTTGTGATTTGGAGTTCAGCAAGACAGAATGAGTACAAGCTGCAATTAATAAGTTGTAAAGAGACTGATTGTTGCAGCTCAAGTGGTGAACTGATGTAGTTACCCAAAAAAGATTGGGAAGCAATGACCTAACTGTCACCCCATGGAGAATGAGCCTGGTCTTAAATTTGTGAAATATCCCTGTTTTACAACACTGACTAGAAGAAAGAATTCTGTTAAAAGTTAATGGAGGAGTTCCAATGGAACCCTATTAGATTCTTCCTCCATTAAATGACTGATCCAGACTTTTAATGGATGTTTTAACTAGGCATTGTTATCAAAAGGACTATTGCACAAATTAAAACCAGTCCCATAATCAGTGAAGAGAAACTGGATTTACTCCTCTGCCTTTGGCATGGGGGAGTCTGTGTGTTTGTATGTGTGACTGAAGGGATTGAGAAAATGGTGGAGGAGAGGAAGATGGCAGAAAAACGTGTTAGAACTGTGAAACCAAACATCTATGGTTTTGGAAACATTGAAATTGGCCAGTGAAAGTATTGTGCAGTTAAAGCAGGTGAGATAGCACACAAATTACTAAACAGGTTTGGAACAAGAAAAAGGGAGGAGCACCTGTTTAAGAGCTGTGATAGTTCTCTATTTAGCGATACAGTTTTGGTAACATTTTTATGCCAGCAAAAGACTCGATCTTATGATGTACTAAGTGCTGTCAACTTCGATTAAACTAAGTGACCTTTGGGAGGTGGACTTCCCTCTTAGAGAGCCTGGACAAGCATGTAGCGTTACTCTGATCCTGCTGAAGATAGGCCAAGGGCAGGTGTTGGTACCTTTCTGTTCTGAACTTAAGGTTGTGTTTACAGAGATGCAGGGAATGTGGCTTGCAGTAAAGTCAAAATAAAAGAAAGATAGGCATTTTGAAGCTGTCTTGTGTCTTCTGCTATGGTGTCATTAAGAAGTGATTACCAGAAAGGGAAGAGGATTGTATGTTTTGTTTCAAACTAAGGTGTTGGCTTGCTGTTCCAATTTATATTTGGAAGTTTTCTTTTACAAAAGCATTAGGGAAAGAGTTTGCAGCATGTGAAATTCTGTTTTCGGACATGCTTTTGCTCTCCATGCGGAGTGCATGCCTTTCTGTGGCGCCCCCGCAGTGACCCCCTCTCTAACCTGGATAGATTACCCACAGGGGGTCATTTGGTCTCCATCCGTGTGCAGTCACAGCCATCTCATTTACAGGGATGCTGCCACACTGTCTGTAAGTCCCCTTTGTGGTACACTGACAGTTACATACACTGTTAGCAGATGTCATCTTAGTTGCTTCCCAGCTTCTTCCAGTGTGTGAGAACTGCTTTAAAAACCAAACAAACAGAAAACAGCAAGGTAAATTAGTGCTGTCATCCCACTTTCTACATGCAAACAGACTGTGCATATGTGGGGCAGTTGCTGTGTATTTAGATAGATGTCTTTATTTTGGGAATCCAGAAAGGTAAGGTATTCATTCAGAACCAGCTGAACTTGCATTGCAGTGCATTGCTTCAGAACAGTCGTGATGATATGTGTTTTCTGTGACTGAGCTTTCCTTCCCCTGCTGTTAGAAGGCCTTGCTCGCAGCCGTTAGAAAGCTTCCATTTCACTTGCCTGACTTCTTTCTATCAAGGCGTTCGGCGCATCTTAAAGTGTTCTTTCTGTCCAGCTTAAATCTGGTACATCATCACAACACATTTTTTGATCCTGCTCTCTGATACGCTTCAGCATATTGCTGGTTTCTAGCAAATCTGTCGGTGCGTGCTGCTGACAAAAGAAGGTTCAAACCTAGTGATGGCCCCCTTGAAGACCTTGGCACCCGGCCTGCTTGCATGTCACAGACTGCTGGCAAAGGCTGTCAGTTACACGCAAATGGCTTGACATGCCATTTTGTGTGTGTGTGATGTGGATTATTGACCACTAGAACAAGAACATCTGAGCCTTTTCCTCTCAGTTGTAGTAAAAACTTCAGGCCTGGGTTTTTGTGTGTGTGTGTGTTTGTGTGTGTGTGTTTTGTTGTTGTTTGGGTTTTTTTTTAGAAAAGGAAGGCTAGATCTTTCTTCTCTAAGGCACTGAACTGGTTTAATTGAAAGAACAATTTGATTTGCTGCTGTAGCTGCTGCTACAGTAAAATAGCTTGGAATGCTAGCAAATTTTTACTTCTCTCACCCAAACCAAGGATTTAATACTGGCAGGTGAACTTCTGAAGGCTGCTATCAAGTATACAGAGACAATAACTGTCTTGGAGGTGGAACTTTGTCAATATGTTTTGCCTTGGGCCAAAAAACATTCACAGTAATGGAGTGCTAAAGCCCTGCTCAGAAATGTTGCAGCTAGTGAAAGGGGAATTTATTCCAAGTTTTAGAGTGCGCTGTTTTGGTAGGATGTGTGGTTTCTTAATCATCCTTATGTTGAAGCATCAACCGTCAAGACATTTTGGGGGACACCTACAGGCATGCAACTTGCTCTGTAAGAGTTGCCCTTTTACTTAAAATCATGCAAAGCTGGCTACTTTGCTGTCGTAAATATTACAGTATCATGTGTTTGAGCCAAAATATCTTTTCCTGTGCTCCTTAACCTGGCCAAAGGATTTATTTTTTATTATTCTTAAATTTCTGTAGTGGGATGAAGGAGAGAAAATTAAAAGTTACAATACTGACAAAATGAATAGATGTTCAACAAGCTACTTTGCCTGTTTCTGAAATAGTTATGAGCAGATAACCATTAAATGATTTGAAGAAAAAGTAATAGAAGCATCTTGGGATTATTTGTATACTATGTATTTTATAATGCCATAAACAGCAAGCAGACTAGGCTCTTGTAAATGTGTTTTATTAATGCATATTGATTTATAATTGTAATTACTGAGCCCAGGAATACAGACAAATGCTTGTTGTTTGGGAGCAGGTAAATAACAACAACAAAAAAGCTGTTAGCTTTGGTGGCCAAAATCAGGCAAGAGAGAGAGGGAAGACTTTGCTCCAAAACTTGCCAGCCTCAAGGCTGGCTTTCCATTGGTTAAAGCAGTGATAGATTGCTCCGAAGGCTGCCTCTTCATCTTTACATCTCTTTGAAAATGAAGATTAACAGTATGCGACAGTGTCTCTTGGAAAAAAAGAGAAATAAATAGATGCGTGGATCTCAGTTCCTGCTTTTATAGGCACTGGTGCGATGTTTTCACTGTGCATGTAGGAGAAGACCCTGGTTTGGTAAGACACGCAGGAAAAGCTCTCCTTTATTGATTCAAGCTTGGCAGTAAACTGAATTGTAATGCTCCCAGCCTGTAACAGTGTCTTTGATGCGGGCATATAAGTGCAGAAGTAAACAAAAAGGGATCGTGTTAGTTTCAGCTGTTTTCAATAATCAGCAAAGAAATACCAGTAGATTGTATTTTCTAAATTGCGGAGAAAAAAAGAAAAGATATATAAACATGCACACACAATAAAACTCATCTTTTTTTTTCCCTGATCTCTCAAGGCAAAATTAAATTAAAACAGTTTGAGAGTATTCTCCTAAAGGCAACAAAAGTCTGATGCAAACATTATATGCATGATACACTTTTTATCTCAGTTCCAGTACCAAAATTCTTTTGAAAACAAACTCATTCTTAAAGGATGTCACTAAAACGGGATACTTGGTGCATTGTATATCCTGTTTTAACCTGGTTGTAATGGTCTCTGATAGTTTTGATTGCCCTGTCCATATTTTTATCATCTAACGCAGTCTGTGAAGCTCAGGACTTCTTTCTGCAATAGCAAACACTTCTGTTTGTACTTCTCTGACATATGTGTGTGACTACTCTTGACAAAGATGTATGTATGCCAGAAAGAGAGTTACTGCATTTCTCAAAGGTTAAGCATATACCTTTCTTCGCATATATGTCCATTCCCAGGGCATCTGAAAATTGTGCATGATTCTTGGCTTGAAATCTGCACCATTAAACTCTGATTTATATTTGTAGATTAATTGCAGAAAGGCAAGATCCTGACTATGAGTGGCAGCCAGCTTTCTGATATGCAGAAAAGCTTACTCTAGAACTCCCTGACATTTATTTAGGGCTAAAATATGCATTATACAGTAAGGAGCTTGTATGAAGAGCGTTAATCCAGCCTGCTTCTGGAGTCTGGTTTAAGGCTGAATGAAACATCTAGTGATCTTCTGGTTGTAAATGTAGTCCCATCGAGAGAGTCAAGAAGTGCATTTTCTTAGCTATCTGAAATTTTCCACTTTAAATGTCAGTGTGTAAGTGCCGTGAATTTCACTTCCTGGGCATACCTTTAATAATATATACATTATTCTATATCATTCTTTAAGTCATAGGCTATGCACTAAGGCAGTGCCGTATTTTTCTTCAGGTAGTCTAGTCAGAAAATTACAATTTTATCTTCTTGTACAGCTGCAAATTGATGCCATGCGTGTGATACAGTATTTTTGTGTAAGCTCTTTCGAGATTAAAGCAGTTTTGGCAGATAACTCGATTGTTTACAGCTTCCCAGCTAAGTATTAATATTTTTAATATTATTGCTAAAAATGATTATCCTTTGTAGATGCATGACCTTTGTATTTTAGTATTATAGAATACTTATGGAATTCTCTGTTTAAACAAATCCATGTTTGGATCAGAAATCATAAACCTTCACCGATTTACATTTTGCCATCCATAGACTGGATAATTTTTATGAAAAGACCAAACAGCAAAAGGCAAAGCCTGGAGGTCTCCCCTCACATTTTAGAGAAGATTTAACAGCGGGATGACATAGTGAATAAGGGCCTGCTTCTGTGATTTGCTCAGTACCTCCTATGATTTACCCTTGGTGCCAATAAGGGCATGCCGTATTTTGCAGAGGATATGCATCCCATGGTAGGAGCAGGTCCTAAGAGTTTTACAAAACACACTGAAACAGCAGCAGAAGTTGTAATCTAAACAAAATACTTTTCAGAATAAAGGGAACAAATATGCTTTATTTTGTAGCCTCGCTTTTCTTTTAAATTACGGTAGCTGATGTGCGCACTACGTAACCATATTGAATAATATAGAGTAAGTCACTCAGGCATCGACGAAGGACTGCCGACCTAAATGGGAGCACACCATATGTACCTCACAGCGCATTCCCATTAACGAGAAATGTTCCACTGAGTGCGCTGGATCAGAACCTCATTGTGCCCTTGCTTCAGGAAGGAAAGTACTGACAGCTAATGCTTATTGTGCTCTTCTCGTTTACCTGCAACCTCACAGGTTCTTTGCTTTGCTTTGTCAACGTCCGTATTCTTCACTGAGGAATTCATGGGAGCTGAGATTGAGCTATTAAAATGAAACAATATTTGAGCTTTTCCAGCACGAGCTAACGACTGATGAAAACACTTCTTCTGTTCTTTTCTTTCAATGCTTTCCAAAACCCACTCAAACTAAAATAATTTTGCAAAAAACTAACATTTTCCTTGGAACAAGGGGTGATTTTCCTCTGTTCACTCTTTCCTTTCACACAGGTGATTTTAAACATCCAAAACTAGACAGGACTCACGAAAGGTGTTTCTCAAGTCTGTGTTGCTGATTTTACATCTCTAGATCACCTCTCATCTTACTGCCTTGTATCTTTTTTAGGGGAACATTTGCTGGATTAAAAAGATGGATTTAGTGGGCCAAGTTCTTTCCTGTGTTATGATGATGGTGTGTCACCTGAGTTTGCACTTGTGTTAGAGAATATAGAATTTCATTTTGTGTATGTTACTTCTGCAGTTATATTTCTCAAAGTGTACTGTGTTTATTCAGTTACTGTAGCAGTAGTTGATTTTGGTAGCTCTAGGAATGTTGGCCTGTGCAGGGACAACTTTCCCCTGCTGTTTCTCCTACTCTTTTGCAGATACTAAGTCACTTCAGAACACAAATCACAGCCTTTTGGTTAGCTGTTGATCTGGTTTCCACAGGTGTTCAACATGACCAAAACCAGGAGCAATCCGAATTACGAGAGGTCACAGAAGATAATGATTTCTGGCAACAATGCTGTCGATAATAATGCTTAGCTAGGATGCACTAAGTAAACAGCTAAGGTAGAAGTGTTCTGTGTCCATAAAAATGTTCAAGAAATCATGTTCTACTTTGATTATACTTTTCCATAAACCTCTGAGAAACGTCATCTACAGTAAAGTCACTGAACAAAGAATTAAACAAACCCCCAGCTCTTTCATACCTTTCATTCTGGGCTCCGACACTGCGTATTATTTTTCTACAGAAAGGCTTACGTACTCATCTAACTGAGAAGTACTTTCTTAGGTAAGAATGAATGTGCTTTGTGTTTCTTATGCTCAGGCAGGTATTATTGTGGTTTGACTGAGCCCCTTTCACCTGCCTAACAAAGCCCTGACTACATTATCAATGGGGAAGTGAGGCCTTATTAGGCTGAATTAATTTCCGGGTTCATCTTTGCTGTTGTCGATGAATATTTTGTCATTAATTTATAGCAGTGTTTAAAGTGAAATAAAATGCACAAAATGATAGCCAAGACACTTTTTGGTAAGCATTACAGCGTTTTAATGTTAATCTGAAGCAATTAAAGGCCCGATCTTGAACAGATGAAAGCATTCCACGTCTCCAGTGTTTGGAGACAAGTTAGTTGAAAATGATTTCTGAAAAAAACCACAAGCTATTGATTGTGTTATTTGTGAGCACGATTAATATGAGCATCTTGGATGCTATTCCGTTTTCCTGTCCTTAAAGCAAGCATGCAAACAAAAACACGGTGTGCAGGAACTTAAATGCTGCTTTCACTTCACAGTGGTGTTTCATCGCAGCCTTTTTGTGGTTACAATAACGGAGCTGAGGGTCAGTGGCAAATAAAATAGAAGCTATAAAAGAGCATGTCCCTTAGAAACAAAAGAAAACAAAACAAAAAGTTGTAGATAGAGAACAGTAATGAAAATTAAGACGGTAAGTTGAAAAATAAAGTGATCGCAGATTTTCTAAAAGGACTGTTAAATTCATTGCTATTATTTAGGCTGTAGCACTGCAAACAGCAACTTTATTTGGGAGAAGAAACGCTAGGAATTTTATTCTCCCCAAACCCATTTGTTTCTTGGCATCTTCTGTTGATGTTTGTCTCTATTTTTTTTCCATTATTATTTGCTAAATATATTATGACACTTTATTTACCTTGGTCGAGAGCTCTGAGACCTCTGTGCGGCTTCACCATTCTAGCAATTTCACAAATAAATCACCAATCATTGTGCAGAAATACCACAATTTACATGAAGACAGCGTTCTTTTCATGGTGGAAGAAGCAGGTTTGTACTGGATAGTTGGACTGCTACCTCTGTAGGTTCTCCTATAGAATATATCTGCTCAAGTCTTTTGTTTTAATTATCACGTAGCGGTTTTTATTAAAACACCACATTACAGAGGGATTTGGGATGTACAGTGGTGGTATCTACGTTCTTTGATAAAGCATCTCATTTTGTGGACATACGTTATTTTCGCATGTATGAAGTAAGGGTACGTTGTTAGTCTTTTGTTAATTTCCAGATAATTAAACATTATTATCTATTTACCAATGAATAGATGTGATCTGTTTACAATATCAAAGATGTATATAAAGCACCCAGCTATAGCCGAAGCTCTAATTAAAATACATCATTGTTTGTCATGGTTTTAAGGCGAAAATTAAAAAGCGTTGCCAAATTAATCTTCAATCAAGAGTTCATTAATTAGCTAACCTTCTGTAAATGGGCTGCAGTCTGATGACAGCTCACTAAAGGACCATTTAAATGAATTCCTGATTGTATCAATCAGACCAGGGAAAAGAATTAGATTTGTGGTTCTTTTGCAGTAGTTCCTGCAAACATTTTCCCAACATTTAATACACACAATGGATGTTAAACTGTTTTATAGTGATGAATCCTTTTTATTACTGTCCCAAACTCTGTTACTTCTTGCTGTATATCAAAAGGAAATATATAACGCTGCCAAGGTTTCATGATCCTGAACAGAATATTGCAGAGGAATTTGCTTTATAACATAGTAATAAGCAGTTGCTTGAAATAACATCATAACTTTCCATGAGAAAAACGTTTTGAACAAATTATTGATTATATTATAGTCTTTAGTAAAATTTACTTTACTTCTGTCACAAATTTTAAAATACGAGGGCTTAAGTGGTCAGGTACTTCAGTTGCTTTTGTGCTGGGAAGATAAAATTCCTGGACCTCTAGACTATCTGGAAATGTCTGCCATGAAAGTGACAAATTAAAGATGTTAGTGTTAGATTAAGGTATATTTCTGTGTTACTTCAGTACCTATAATATCTACCTAGACTCATCACAAGGCTAAAGAAGGAAGTTTAAAATTGGTTGTAGAAGATAATACACGATTTGGTGATTCTGCTTGATGAATAGGTGGGACAGTGTTTTTTTCTTTGCATGTATTTAGTCCTTCTGTGTGCCTTTTGCGGTTCTGCAGGAACATGTGCTTTATGAGAAGTACAGTCAAAATAACAGTCTCTATTTACTATTGCCAAAAGTTGTCCTGTAAAACTTTGCTTAAACAGACATTTAGTTAACATTTGAGTTGTTTAGCTTCACAGTGAAATAAAATGGTGGGATTTTTTTTACTTCGGGGCTTGGGGAGTGGGGGGTGAATTTATTTATTCACTAGATTCATATACTTAAAATCTGTTAGAAATGGAAGCGTTAATTATGTCTAAGGAAGATTGCATGTCAAAATGCTAAGTGACATATTGCGTATTTATCACACCTCAAGTGTATACAGATTAAATAGCGATGGTGATCTTTGTCTCCGCCGTATAAATATTTCCATTTGTTTTACATTACATGCACTGATATGACTGACCGGTTATCCGTAATTGATATAATATTCTAAAAAATTATAAAATATCTCCCCATCTTGCTTCACGTAAATGATAGAAGTGTTTATTAAAATATGGCTTATATTGAATTTAAATGTTTTGGGCCACTGTAGCTTTGTACGTTTTTGTTATCACCCGCCATGAGACAATAACCTTGTCCAGCACTGTTGCATCTGTTAAGTCTCTCCTGTCAATTAAACCATAGAGATGTGTGGGGTTTTTTGTTTGTTTGTTGTTTTTTTTTTTTTAAGTCAAGGTGTTTGTATCAACATTTCATACAGATACAGTAATCCGGCATGAAGGAAACTCAGGTTTGTGGTTTTTTTTTTCCCTCTGTGCTGATTTGCATATGCATGTCAAATCTAGCTATGCCATTTTTTTATGGTATTGAGGGAAACAAAATGACCTTTACTCAAGCTCTTAACAGTGGAAGGTTCTAGTGTTCTGAATTTCCAGGCAGTGGGGGGTCAAGACTAGGAGAGCCAGCGTTTGCTGATTACGCCACTGCAGCTTGCAACAGTTTGATACAGTCTAATACACGAGAACTCCCTTATAACTCCCTATTATAATTGCATCTGTGCTCAAGGCTACTATAGTTAGGCTACATTAAATCTCATTGTCAGTCAGGCTGCATAAGGCTCAGGGAGCTCATGGGCTGGCGCTGGGCAATGCGATCTTCCTCAAGAGCAACTTCTGCGGCTGCCCCTCGCTCATCTTCTGGCAGGGCTGCCTTGCTGCGTGCATAATGGACACGCCTGACGTGAATTATGTAACTCAACTCTCCCCCCGCATAACAGGCAGGGTTTGCTTAAAAGCAAGCACGGGCTTGGGAATCTAGGTTGCCCGCTCTCCTTTTAGCTAACTGCACATGCTATTTATCACACTAGACAAAAAGCAAAAGCAAAAAGTCACTAATTAAGTTATCAACTTGTATATCGTATAGATGTACACACGTAGGAGATGGGTCGTGTACACTTAACAGGTATGATAAAATATAGGAGCTTTCAGCAGGGCTTCTATCAAAATAATTATCCAAGCAATTATCTGTGCTATTCAGCTGACTTTTGCATGCGATGGTGTTTCTGTGCTTTTGTGTTCGTCAACCTTCCTGCTTTGAGTTCTCTTAGGAACTATTAGACTGACAGTTTTCAAATTGTACAGAAAAGACAAAGAAAGAGAAAAGGGCTTTTTATAGAAAATTGTGCCTTTATTACAGGTAGTTAATAAGTATTAATAACGTAAAAAAATGAATGGGTTAAAGGCAGTTGTATCATTTTAACCGGTGCACAGAATTCGATCCCATGCGACTTGCCTGCTTTGTCGGGAGATTGTCTTTGAATTTCAGAGCCTCAACACCAGAATTCTTTTCCTCCCATCTGCAACGCTGTGCCTGATAGAAAGGAAGGACAAATAAACCCTGATGTACCACGCTTGTGAGAATTTTGCAAACAGTGTTACTGATCCTATAGACTGATACAAGTGAGAACATAAACGAACTGTCCCTGAAGCGTGCACCTCAAGATCGTTTTGTCATTCAAGTCTACCGTAATGATAATTTCTAATGTTGTGGTTTCTTGGCTTCTGTATGTATATTGAATTAAATATGTTTTGATTCTTAGCTCTTCGAAGGTTACTAAGGTGTGCTGATGAGCTTCCATTACCTAGGCTTCAGGTGATAGTAGCCATTGAGCTTTATGCAGAGAGAGGAGAGTGCATTCTGATGGTTGTATATGTTAAAAAGAAAGAAACCCACAGCTATCATTTTGTGTGGGGGTTGCATTCTTCTTCATCTCATTGTATGAAACTGTTTTCATTTGAAGAATGTGGGCTTTGTCTAGTGATAACCTTTGTACTCTGCAGAGGAAAGCCTTGCAAGCGATAATGTATTTTATTAAAAAGTTTTCTTCTTTGTGGTGGCGGCTTTCCTTCAGTGCATCGCAGGTAGAGATGTGGGGATAGCTCATAGGTGGGAAGCTCAACTAAAACGTTTGTGTTTTGTGGTTGCAGCCTTTTTCCCAGTTACTGGCAAAGCCTTGAGAAAAGTAAACCATGTGCTTTTGTACTGTCATATTTGATTTGGGCTATATTCTCACTGTTGTTTGAAGCTAACATGAAACGCAGTGTCTGCGTGACCCATTTTAGCAGCCCATTATCATAATTTCACTGTCGTATGGCCACTGAGTTAATGTACTTACAAATGACAGAGAAAGTGTGTTACATGACCTTAGGGTTTTCAAAAATTGAATGACGTAGGAAGTCGTATTTCAAAGAATTGTTAAAGAGTAGGGTTTTGGGGGGTTGGCTTTTGACTTTCAGTTTATTCTTCACCTCGCAAGTGTCATAGCTTCTCACAAGATATATTTATTCCTTTTTAGACAAATATACTAAGGGTTTAAACCTTTTTAAGGTCTGAAATTTATCCATTAATGTAATATTCTTGCTGATTGTGGAAGTCTGAATAAAATTTATTTTAATTATTTTAATTACATTTTTCATTGTTATTTTCCCATGTTTCTGGTATGATTAAGTTAAATTGCCTTTAGTGTTTATATATTTATTTTGCCGGGTATTGATTATTTATTTGTTTTGTTTTGTTTCTTAGTTTGTTTTTGCTGTTTTTAAAATAAGTTATTTTGAACCAAAGCAGCAAAGCAAGTACATCTTCTGGATTTTGCAACAACAAGACTATCTTCTGGTTGATTGTGCAAGATGATAGCGCTGGGAATAATTTTGACTTGAAAAATAATCTCTTTAAAAAAATGACTTTTTTAATTTGAGTTTAAACTTGATCTGAATGTGCTTCTTATTTTAAGCAAGTGACATTGGCATTTTGTCAGTGCGCAGTGTCCCCATACTTCCCAAATTTTATGGTGTCATGAACTTACATTGCTAAAACCCACCATAGTGAGTGATTGATGTTTCTTTCATCACAGAAGGGGTTACACTGAGGGTAAACCACAGTGCCTATGATATATATCCAGTAAATGAGGAAACGGCAGGAGAAACCACAAACATGTAGTCCAAGTGGCATATCCTCACCTTTTCCTCATAAAGTTAGGCACTGAAGCCAACTGGCTTATCTTTTTCTTACCCTTGTGAAGTTGGAAATCCTGTAGGCAGTGCTCTGTTTCAAAGGCTTCCCTGTAGTTCTGCTGTTTTAACATGACTTTAGAAATGAAGTATTTTTCTCCTTACTTAGAAGTGAGTGGAAGTTTGGCTAATTGTAATAATAATAATAAAGCTTTGTTATGATCAATATACTCTATGAAAGTGACCCTATATGACAAACAGGAGGAATTCCATCATTTTATTAAAGCATTTAGTTGGTAATGTTAGAAATGTGAGGTGGGAGAAGGTTCCACCTAAGCTTGCTCTCTGTTACCACCTGCAGGTCACCAGATTTGTGACTTGAGTCAGGGTCACTAGCGGGGTCTCGCACAGGTAACCCATGGGCAGTGACCCATGGTGGGTCACAGTGGTGGGCTGTGGCTTGAGAGAAGGGGAGTAGAAAACTTATCCAGGCAGCAACCAGTCTGATGTCAGTGGAAATTACGTCTGGACAAAGACTGGAGGCCAAATCAGTGTTCTTCGTTCAACCAGTGATGAAAGTCATCCAGCCTCTGACCCTAATGCTGCAGTTTTACTTAAAATGGCTATTTTTCGAGAGTGCTCCTGAATGTTGTCTTAGCAGGCACCTCGAATGGGTTGGGAGATGAAATGTGATTGCCAGGTGTGCCTCGAAATTACTGTCTTAAATAAATTTTGTAGCTTGAGACAATTGCCTTTAAAATATTGTTTTCTTGTTTTCTATCAAAGTAATTTCATAGCAAAACTAAATAATAGTATAACAATAACAAAAACAATAATATCAAAATTTGTTTACTGAATTTAACATTTTAAAATTGCTTTGTGTCTTGGCTTTTCTGGCACTAAGGGACTGCTCTCATTTTACATCCAGGCAATCCCATTGATCTCAAATACAGTCTAAAGGTGTTGTCTGCTTGTAATAGAGGGCAGAATTTGACTTTCATTGCTGGGTGTAAATGATGGTAGATTTTAAGGTCTCAATCCTGCAGAAAAAAAAAATCCTAAGCGCAGCTCCTTCCATTCAAACTTAGTCATGTTTTTAAACCCTAAACAA
>NW_027072089.1:55018747-55196247 GCF_038088225.1 Cyrtonyx montezumae
GAGCAGAGAGAACATTATTGAGACTGGATAATATGATCTAACAGCTTTCCCTCTTCTTATCCTCCCCGTAAAGAATGTATGGAAGTCAGTTACGTGGCATGATTCTAACATCTGTCCTACCCCATAATGGTAATTTGTATAAGTAATGGAAACAGGTTAAATACTTCCATTCTAATGTTGCCAGCAGGGATGAAAATGAACATTTCAATGAAATAATCTCGACAGAGCAGAGAGAGGAGGGGTCGATGGACTGATTCATCTCTAGCGCTCTTTGGTGATCCGAACACTAATGAGAATGCTTGAATGTATAGTTTATCAGATAGGAGAGGAAGAGCAAGTAAATTTCTCAGATTAGAATCACTGTAAAAATATATCCGCATGCAAACTGCTTTGCTCTCCAGTTGCCAGCCTTGGCTAATAATTTGCAGCATTCATTTTAAGGAGATCGGAAGAGAAGAGAAGGAGGTGGGGAATCTTTGTTTTGGTGTTTAATGGGATGCCTTCAGGGGTTATCATTCAACCTGTGAGAAGCATGGAAGTTGTTACTCTTACTGTACCTTAGCAACTTTTTAGACTTCTTTAGAATTAGAAGGTGAGCAGTTGTAGTGCTTTGCCACGTTTTGCTGCCACTGTAAATGAAAGACACAAACCTCTGCAGGAAGGCTATTTGGGTGTCTCACAGTCTGTGCTACTCCTCAGCCATTGTCATAACTAAGCCGTATTTTTCCACTGTAGTGACATTGTAATATACATACACACATACAGATTTGTAGCATCTGTGCCGTAATTTTTTATGAACATTTGTATATACTAATATAGAAAATTCTCTAATCTTCCAGCAGGCGTGTTAACTTCTCACAATGTGAGGTGTTGGATCCTTTTGTAAACCTCTCATGACTGTGTGTTCTGGAAACGTATCTGTAAATGTGTGGGGTTTTTTTGAAATTATTATTTTTTTTTCCCCTTTCATTTTTCTGTGACAAGGAAGGTGTGTCTTTTCCATCCTTACTTTTCTGCCTCTTTGCCAAGATGTGTTCCGGTGTGCAGTGGAAGTCCCCCCCCAGCTTGGGGTGTAGATTGTGCAAGGTGGCAGTGTGGGGTGCAGAAACTTCTGCAGCTGCTGTCTCCTGTTGGCTGGGTGTATATTAGAAGCTGCCGAAATACGTCTGTTGTAGAAAGAAGAACAGTGAACATTCACACTGTGCCACTGTTGTTAAGATCCAGAGTAGGCCCTGATTTAGCAAAGAATTTTAGACTTGAACCTGCTCCTGTTTGCCGAGGCTATGAAATATATATTTCAGTGAAACTGATTTCACTGTTCAATTGCTTTACTGAATCGTGACCTTCAGTACTTAGGTGTTTCTTCTGAATAAAATCATTTGATTATATAAAATCAGGCCTCAAAGAGTTCTCTGCGTTTAATTTTGTAGACCATTAGAAACAAATGCAATCATTACTTTTTGCCCTTTTCAACATAATTCAGTCAGTTCCGAGTCCCCTGTTTGAACTGAAAAGAAAACCTCCATAGAGACAGATTCCTCCAAAAGCACCAGTTCGAGGTTACAGCAGGATTTTACATGAGAATATTAACCACATCCCTTACACTTCAGATCTGTGTCTGCTTCTTTCAAACAATGGCTGCATATTTATAGTGTAAATATTCTCACTGAAGCAAACACAATGTGCAGTGCTACTCACATGTACAATATATAGCGTCTCATGTCCACTTAGATTAGAATGCGCAGCTTTTAACACTGTTCAAAGATGACAGTGTATCTGTGGGGAAACACTGACATCCAGAAGGCATGTTTCAAAGAGAAAAAAATATATATATTAGTAACGTTTAAGAAGAAGAAAAGAATATAAACTGCTCCTTTTGTTTTTTACTTGTCTGAAATTTGAAGGTTTTCCCTCTTTTTCCAGCGTGCGTTTGCCTGCGTCTGTGAGTGCACGCATGAGAAGGAATAGAAAATCTGACATTATATTCTGCAGTGCCTTCTGCATTGCATGTAGTTTTTGTTGAGGGTGGTCCCTGCTGTATCTGCTCTTGGTATTTCGGTGCGATTTCAGGGCACATGTGAGCCAGCAGTCTCTGCAGATGCAGGGATATATCAGAAGAAGATCGTTGAGAGTTTCTCGGTTGCAGAAAGACGCTGTGTGAAGGCTGTCCGGCTGTTGATCTTCCCATCATAGTTTAGAAGGAGAATCTGAACATCCCGCTCTTTTATTTGGTGCTGAATGATGATGCTTGTCTCCACAAGTAATAGAATAGGAACATTTTTAAGGTTTGAAATTCTGAAGCTTAAGCAAGTCTTCTGTGGGAATTTTTACAGATTAATAGTCTTCATTTTGTATGCTTCCAGATTTTCTCTAAAAGAAACCTTTTTGATTCGAGAATTGCACTGACCTTGCAAAATACCATATGTTGAGTATGCTGCTATTGGTTTTACAAAGATTAGAAGCCATGAATGAAAAGGTACTTCATATCCTATGGTAACTAAAGGAGTTAAATACAGTTTTTTTGGTCACAGTGATAGGAATTAAGCATTTTAGATAAATTGCTTTTTTTTTTCTTTGTAAAGAAGCAATATTGCTTTGCATTATTTCAGATAACTGTACAGATATGTGGGTGTATGCATCATGCAAATTCATTTTTCTTTCTGAATCTGGCTTAAATACTGGAACCAGAGAATGTCAGAGTCGTAGCCAATTGCATGTTCTTAACTCTTACACTGCAGCGTATATTGGTAGAGAGAACTCAGTCATGTAGCATTCTCAGCAGAATCCAAGACCAGAAAAGTAACTGAAAGATGGATCTTTCAGCTTGACACTCCGTTCCTTTGCTTTGACAGTTAAACACCAACCTTTCATGTAGTTTTAATGTTTATTGTGTGGTTTAACTCCTTTTATTTTTGTGGTAAAAAAACCTTTTCACCAAATGCAGAAGTACCAGAATACACAGCATTATAAATAAATGAAGGAAAATAACAGATATGCCAGTGGCTCAACTGGTTTCTACTTAAGCAGGTATTTAGCTGCTTACACGTCACTATTATAAAAATACGCATTTATGCGATTTGGAATTAAATCAAAAGACGCTGGCAGATAATTCACATGGATTTTTATGCAGTACTCTGTCGACTATGGCAACATGCAGCATCTCACACAGTTTCTTACATGTGTTTATTAAAAATATTGGGATATGAAAATGAGAGAAAATTGGCATAGTTCCACTGAGGTTAGTAAGAGGATAGCTCTTCATAAAAGCTAAGAATATGGGCCCTGTCAGCCTGCAGTTTCTAATTGGTGACTGTCTGCTGATCATTACTAGGCTGTATTTTTTTTAAAGAAAAATGCCAGATGGTAACTGTCCATTTTTATGCATTTAGGCTTTCTCGAGGTTTTTTTATTTTATTTTATTTAAAAGTCATTTCAAAAGCAAAAACTGCATTCTATAATTGTTAATTACCTTTCGGAACTTAAAAACGTCTTTTCTTTTGCTGTTAGAAATGACTGACAACAGGTGTGTTTAGTGGGAGAGATCTTGTAAGAGATCTTATGGTGTAGGTGTAGGAGTGAATTCCACTTGCACACCTAGAATTTAGAACTGCAGAGGTGCTGTAGTGCCCAAATGCCTGCAGTGTATGAACAGCAGTGTTACTGCAACACTGAGACTCTGACTGAGATTACAGTTCTCTTACTATTTTTGCATTTTATTCTTTATTTTATACACAAAGCGCATTTTATAAGGATATTTTTTCTGGTTTTCTAATGCTTTTCTGACATCTTTCTGGCCTTTGGCTCCTGGGTGATTTCTCTAGTGACTTCTGTTGTGCTTGGTATTCACTAGTCTTTTAAATATATCAGAAAACACCTGAGGCTGAGGCAATCTGTAAAGATTGTGCCCTGCTTAACGTTTATAAAATTAATTATTTGCTGAAAAAAAGAAAAAAAAAAGATGCTTAGAGGAGAAATGAAAGGTGTAGTGGGCATCTTAAAGTTCAGCACTACCCCCATTCTTGATGAGCTGTTTCCCTATTTTATCTTAAGAGATCAGACTGGAGTACTTAATGGCTGCATAAATTGCAATTGCAAAGTTGAACGCAGAATGCAGTGCTGGCTGTAACACCATTACCCTCCTAAAAATTTCACAGACTATTCAGAGACTGTTCATATTACAATTAGAGAAGACGACTTTTTTTTTTTTTTCCAGAAAATTATAAATTAGTAACTGTGTATTACAAAAAGCTCAGCTGGTACTTATGTACCCACCTTTCCCAATTCAACAAGACCTCAGCTTTGTTCAACTGGTAATACCTATTTTCTTCATATTGTGTAATAGCAGAAGTGCCTTTTTTCTGTCTTTCTTTCAATATTCTGTGATGGCAGGATGTAGCTCACATTTCTGCACTGCTTTCTGCACAGTTGGCAGGGGGTTGGACTCGGTGATCTCTAGAGGTCCCTTCCAACCCCTACAATTCTGTGATTCTGTGAAATGGAAGCAGTTTTTTCTTCAGTCTGTGATAATTGTTCACAATCCATGTTTTCTACCTTGACAGACTTATAAACGATCTGCTTTCTGTTATCATAGTGATTTTTTAAGCTTCTTTTACAAAACTGAAGGGAAACGTGTACAAGTATGTTTTGTGATTTGCAATGAAAGTGTGCATTTATCACTTAGGTACATGTAAGCCACTTCTGTGAATTGGGCCCTTGGAGTAAATGTGTTTTGATGTAATGGCCATCTGCTCATGAATATCACATTTGCTAGTTTAAAAAATAGTTTTATATAGATAAACACATAGTTTGGTAAGATGGTATAGTTTCACCAGGTGGCAATACAATAGCAAAGTTTGATCTTTAATGTAAGCCAATAATCAAGCTGGGAGGGAGGCTTAAAGGTTTTTTTGTTTTGTCTCGTTTTTGTCATTGCTTTTAAAAATTCATCTCTACTATTTACTTTTAGTTGCTGGCTGCTGTTTTTTCAAAATGCTAAATGCAGCACCCACATCAGATCATAACAGGAGGCAAAGTATATCCTAGCCATTTAGGAAAGCAGTCGCAGTCTCGCTTCCCTTTTTGCCTTATAAAAATGACAGCTGTTCAGCTCTCAAACAGACCAAGTACAACCAGTCATCAGGAGGCCCTGGATCAGACAACCGATCAGACATACTTGCCCAGTGTAGCTCCAATAGAGTCAGGTGTTGGTGACACAGAAATGATCCTTGATGCTGTAGCTAAAGCTGATTTGCCAAAAAACACAGCCTCGGTGAGATGGAGTTGATCAAGCCGATGGTTCTGAGAGTGTAGGTCCATGGATCAGCTGTTTTGCATACCTAGTACAGTAAATACAATTTAGGGCCAGAGCTTTGTTTCAAGTTGATTAAAACTGGTTTAGTAGAATCTTTGATTGATTTTTGGTTTCAATATTATGGTATCCGATGTCATCTTGGCACATTTTTTTACTGTTGAAATCAAAGTTTACTCTTAGATAGTATACGTATCAAACTGTAGCCAGGACCAGAGTATGTGAATTTATAGATTAAGTGTGTAAGCGATGGGGAATTTGGTTTCTGGATGTATCATCAAAATTTGTCTTTATGGTTACTGCTTTTAGTACAGAAAACAGCAGCGATGTTAAAGTGTGTGTTCAGTAACTTTGTCTTGTTTTTTTTTGTTTTTTTTTCTCCCTTTTTCTTTTTCCTCCTCCTGTATTTTAGCATATGTTCCTGAGGAGGAATTGAAAGCAGCAGAAATAGATGAAGACAGCGTGGAAGATGATGGGCTGTCTCTGGACATCCAGGAGAATGAGTATTTGTGCAATGAAGAAACGGAGATCAAAGAGGCTCAAAGCTACCAGAACTCCCCAGTCAGCACTGCAACTAATCAGGATGCAGGCTATGGTTCGCCGTTTAGTGAAAACAGCGATCAGCTGGCCCATTTCAAAAGCACTTCCTCTAAAGAAGAGAAAGAAGATCCTCAGTGCACAGACAATGTTTCCTATCCACAGGACAGCTTGGCACAAATAAAAGCTGTGTATGCAAATTTGCTTTCAGAGACTTGCTGGTCCAGTTTAGCTTTGGACTTAAAGAAATCCAATCCAACCACCAGCAACAATGGAATCAGCCAGAACGAAAACACCACCAATGCTGACACCAACGTCAGTTCCCAGAGTACTGGTACCAGCAGTACCAGCACTAGTACCAGTACGACTACCAGTAATACTAGCAACAGCAGTAGTAACAGTAATAGCGGTGGCTCAGGTTATGACTGGCATCAAGCTGCGTTAGCTAAAACGTTGCAGCAGACCTCATCGTATGGACTTCTCCCAGAGCCTAGTCTTTTCAGCACAGTACAACTTTACCGGCAAAATAACAAACTTTATGGGTCCGTGTTCACCGGTGCTAGTAAGTTCCGCTGCAAAGACTGCAGTGCGGCCTATGACACACTGGTGGAGCTAACAGTGCACATGAATGAAACTGGACATTATCGCGATGACAACAGAGATAAAGAAGCTGATAAGACCAAACGATGGTCGAAGCCAAGAAAACGATCACTTATGGAAATGGAAGGCAAAGAGGATGCTCAGAAAGTGCTGAAGTGCATGTACTGTGGGCATTCCTTTGAGTCCTTGCAAGACCTCAGTGTCCATATGATAAAAACAAAGCATTACCAGAAAGTGCCTCTGAAGGAGCCAGTACCAGCCATCACTAAATTGGTCCCTTCTACCAAAAAGCGAGCACTTCAGGACTTAGCTTCACCTTGTTCACCTGAGCCAACAGGGATCACGGCAGAAGCCTCTCTAGCTGAGTCTGCAAAGGATCAGAAAACTGCCAACCCCTACGTGACTCCAAACAACCGCTATGGCTATCAAAATGGTGCTAGCTACACTTGGCAGTTTGAGGCACGCAAAGCCCAGATACTGAAATGCATGGAATGTGGCAGTTCCCATGACACTTTGCAGCAGCTCACTGCTCACATGATGGTTACTGGTCATTTTTTGAAGGTGACCAATTCTGCTTCCAAAAAAGGTAAACAGCTAGTACTGGACCCTGTGGTGGAGGAGAAGATACAGTCTATACCTCTTCCACCTACCACCCACACGAGGCTACCAGCCTCCAACATTAAAAAGCAGCCTGATTCCCCGGTGGGCTCCACAAACTCGGAGGAAAAGAAGGACCCAGAGAAGGAAAAAGCGGTGGTTGGTGAAACAGAGAAAAAGATTAAAGAAGAGAACGAGGACTCTACAGAGAAATTTGAGCCAACAACTTTGTATCAGTACCTCAGAGAAGAGGATCTAGATGATAGTCCTAAAGGTGGAATAGACATATTAAAATCCCTTGAGAACACGGTGACAACAGCTATCAGCAAAGCTCAGAATGGAGCACCTTCCTGGGGGGGATATCCCAGTATTCATGCAGCCTACCAGCTCCCGGGCACAGTCAAACCTCTTCAGACCACTGTGCAGAGTGTTCAAATGCAGCCGTCCTACGCCAGCAGCGTAAAATCACTGTCTTCGGAACACAACGCGCTCATCCATTCCCCAGGCAATCTCACACCCCCACCTCACAAGAGCAACGTCTCTGCTATGGAGGAGCTGGTCGAGAAAGTTACAGGTAAGATCAACGTGAAGAAGGAAGAAAAGCCTTTGGAGAAAGAGAAGAGTTCTCCAGTCAAACCCATGTCACCTGCTGCTAAAGAAAACAAAGACTTCCCCAAATCGGAAGAAATAAATAACAAACAGCAGCAGAAGAAGAGCTCTGAGACAGAAGTTCAGAAGGTAAAAAAGGATAGTCCAGCAGAAGCACATACTCCAAATGGCACAGAGCCACTTAAAACGAAGGTTGCAAACGGCTGTAACAACTTAGGAATCATCACAGATCATTCGCCTGAGCCATCCTTCATTAATCCATTGAGCGCTTTACAGTCCATTATGAACACCCACTTAGGCAAAATTTCTAAGCCGGTAAGCCCCTCTCTGGACCCTTTGGCCATGCTGTACAAAATTAGCAACAGCATGTTGGACAAACCCATTTACCCAACCACTCCGGTCAAGCAGGCTGATGCTATCGACCGATATTACTATGAGAACAGTGATCAGCCTATTGATTTAACTAAGTCCAAAAACAAACCTCTTGTTTCCAGTGTTGCTGACTCTGCCTCGTCTCCGCTAAGAGAGAGTGCTCTGTTGGATATTTCCGATATGGTGAAGAACCTCACAGGGCGTTTGACACCCAAATCTTCGACTCCATCCACCGTGTCGGAGAAGTCAGACGCTGATGGGAGCAGCTTTGAGGAAGCTCTGGATGAACTGTCGCCAGTACACAAGAGGAAGGGCAGGCAGTCCAACTGGAATCCTCAGCATCTTCTGATCCTTCAAGCCCAGTTTGCTTCCAGCTTGAGGGAGACCTCAGAAGGCAAATACATTATGTCGGACCTCGGTCCACAAGAGCGGGTACACATCTCTAAGTTTACTGGTCTTTCCATGACCACAATTAGCCACTGGCTGGCCAATGTGAAGTATCAGTTAAGAAGGACAGGTGGAACTAAATTTTTAAAGAATTTGGACACAGGACATCCTGTTTTCTTTTGCAATGATTGTGCCTCTCAGTTCAGGACTGCTTCTACGTACATAAGTCACTTAGAGACACATCTAGGGTTTAGTTTGAAGGATCTGTCGAAGTTGCCACTTAATCAGATTCAAGAACAGCAGAATGTTTCAAAAGTCCTCACAAACAAGACTTTGGGCTCACTTGGAATAGCTGAGGAGGACTTAGGCTCCACATTCCAGTGTAAGCTCTGTAACCGAACTTTTGCAAGCAAGCATGCAGTCAAACTGCACCTTAGTAAAACACATGGCAAGTCCCCAGAGGACCATCTGATCTATGTAACTGAGTTAGAAAAACAATAGCGTCCAGGTAAGCAGCCAGGTATGCAAGTGACCACAGGAACATTGCACTAAACTTCTTCATAGTACTGCACTAGGCCTGACCTGAGCCTCTGAAATCAGTCTTACTTTTGTTGCTGAACTGCCTATCTGGACCTTGGTTTTTCTTACACTTATTTTGTAGTTATATTTATATGCTCTTTGTCTGATCTGTGCATGGTTATTTTTGCTTCTGTTTTTATTTTTTTGTGAGTCAAAGTCTGACCTTTATTTTCAACATCTGTCCTTGATGTTAAGCTATCTTTTGTAGAATATAGTGGGAGACGCTATTGAGAGACATTAATTTAGCCGTAAAGAAAGACACAAAGAACAATGATAAAGAGACATCCTAAAATTACAAAGTTGCCATGACAATAAAGGTCACAGAACCTGGTAGTGTCAAGTTTTAACCCTCTGAGAACTGTAATAGCATTGCTGTGCCTTTCCCAGTGACTAAAGAAGTAAATAAGGAAAAAGGAAGCAAAAGGCTTAAAGGCATTTTGTTCAAATAAAATGTGTGTCAGAAACTGAACTTTTTTTTTTTTCAATGAATTAGCTTCTTTTTTTTCTTTTTTCTTTTTTTTTTCTTTTCCTTAAATGCAAATCTGGTTTGTGAAGAAATTGTGCATGCAGTCCTTGGAAGAAGGAGAGATGTGTAGTACTCAAGGGGTTAGGAAGCCACAACTGTATAAGTTAAATAACAATTACAAAGCAAAACAAGTTGCCACTATTGCCCAAACCCTCTGGATGCTGAGAATTGCCACTTTTTGGCAAAGAAAAAAAAAAAAAGTAAAAAAAAAAAAAAGAAGTATGCAAGATGTTATTTAAAACAAGTGTAAAAATGCTCTTTTATTTCTTTTCTTTTTTTTTTCTTTTTTTTTTTCCTGTAAAATACTGCAGTTTATAGTTATTTACAAATGTTAAGCTTTGGTACAAGCTGACCTTTCTATAGTGTGCTGCATTAGTAAATGAAAACAAAAAAAAAAAAAAAAAAAAATGGGGCAAATGTTGAATTCTGTTCCTTGTAAATTGCCAGCATCAGCTTAAAAAATACATGTTACATATCGTACCATTTTAAACTGTTCAACTTTCTTTGTACCTTCTGGCTGTATGCTTTCTCTTTTAACTTTTTATATTGTCATTTTATATTCAATTTCTGTGTATATAATGTAAAACCACACTTTTTGAATAAAATTTAGTTCCTGCAGCTTGATATAAATAGAGAAATTTTACTGGCACCTGCATCTTTCCAGATGCATGTACTTAAAGGAACTATCTGACAAAAATAAATAAATAAATAAAATTAAAGCAAGCAATGCACTATGAATTATACATTTTGATGTTTTATCATTAATATTGTACAGTACATTTTGGTTCACACAATTAAATCCACTGTTTTCTCAAGTGTAAAATAAACCCACATGCAGTTCTTGATTTACATACATTGTCATGTCGTCATTATTTTGCCTTTGAGGTGCTATTCCAGCAGTAAGAGGTATCGTTTATGTAATCTACCAGCAAACATCTATTCAGAATAATCTCTCATGATCTGTGTGCTGACGTGTTTCCTTCTAAGCCACAATGCTGATAACTTCTTAACAGAGATTTGCAGAGGATGCACACCTGGCAGGGTACAGAATAGGTGGGGCTCCATCCATTCGAAACAGACGCTCTGTTCTGCTCTGAAGCGTAAGAAGGGCTGCAAAGGTTTCTGCTGAGTTAATTTTCCTGTGCTGTGCGACCGTACTTGTAATCATTTTGTGTGTGTGTTCAAGGGCCGTCTCCTCCCTCCCTTCTTTCTCAGGGAAAGCACCTTTTGATTTCAGCTGATCCATGGTAAGATGCTGTGGCTCCTGCTGTACCTTTAGTCTGCTGAGTACCATGGTTCTTGCCTTTCTGGCAGCGGTGAAGACCTCTGAGGCTTTGACACCGGTTTTTACTTACAGTACAAGAAGACAGACCTGTGTTTCTCTGTACTTTTTAAATATTACATTTTGAGGTAAGCTGAGTGCTATCATAGCAGGTGTTTCCCTTAATCTTTATTTCTGTTCTGTTGAATGCAGATGTCATTTAGAATGTAAAAGAGAGCTGTCAGAGCCTTCAGTACTCCATCTCCTGAGTGCTTTGACAGTTACAGTGTATGAAAGCCTGGGATCTGCTATCCATTACACTTTTTTGGAGGGGCTATTTAATATGAGGACTAGAGGGGTTTGCTTTCACATGGTATTAGCGATAATATCGTGTTACGTATAGTTCTGTGTACATATTTATGTTTCTGCTCATTCCCCTCAATTCTTCTGAAAGTAATTTACATCTAAGATCTTTGCCTCCAAATGCAGCTCAGCTCCACGTTTAATTTTGCTTCAGTGACAACCCCAGGAATGCCCACGCATCGCTCCGTTCTCTGCGTGAGCCTAGCAGGCCTAGGTCAGCTGCATTTACATAGCATTTCTAACGAGCGCAGGGAAAGCGCCGTGAGGTTTTTTTAAGCGTCCCTTCCTTTCTTCACTGCTAACTACCTATGTCCTTCAGGGGATGTAGCCATTTAGACACTGCAGTTCAATTACTGGATGATTATGTACTTGGGGCCCAAGGGGTGCAGAGGAAGAATAACAGTCAGGCCTATGGCTGTAATGCAGTCTTTAAATAATAATCCTTTGAAGTTTTGTTTACTTTACCACAGGCCTGCAAACATATGATTATAGAATGTGCTGTATTGCGTTGCAGTAGTGGGTGAAAAGGTTGAAAGGGAGAAATAATAGCTCTAAAGTGGGTTTGAATCTAATGTAAATCCATTAAAACTCATTTTGAAACGTGGCATGTAAAGTGAGTTCTCAACACCAGGTGACTCCCTCGAGAGGTGTTTATGACACTGCTAAATCCGTTCAGTTCTGATAGCTTCAGAATTGGACAATCACTCATCATCTGCGCCACTGTCTGAAGAGAGTCCATTTAGAATAAACCAACACTTCTGCCTGGAGACTGTGCTGGTGTCACGATTTCAAAAACTGGGATATGAAGCAGATGAAAATGTGAGGGCTCCAATGTCGAACAAAACGAAGCACAGAGACGGTATGATCTTTACGTTTGGGGTTTTTGCCACTTTTGTTTGAGTACAACATTGCTGAAAAAAAAATAAAAACCTTGTTTTTCAAAAAATCGCATGCTCTAAATCTGAGTTAGTTATTTTTCACTTCACTATTGGTTTGCACATTTATTTTTGCCTTTGTTTTCATAAGCTTTAAACAAAGGTAAGTTTGTGCCATCCTGCTCCTGGGCGCTAAATCTACTGCATGGAGGAGACCCCTTAGCCTTTCAGGATTGCTCTTGAAGAGGAGATGTGGGAGCACTGACACCCGTTGTATTCTGTGTAAACCTGTATACCTGCTCTGTGATGCGTTCAACATCCGGTGTATCTGTTTCTTTTCAAAGATATATGCAGCTGCATTTTTTCAGCAGCGCACTGCTGGTTTTCACATATCTCCTCCTATCTGTTCTCAAAGGGGAAGATCTTGGTTTGTCTGTTTCACAGGCTTGAGTTCTGCTTCCATGCGCTTTTTCTTTATTTCTGTTTTGAAGCTCTTGCATGTTGTTGCAAATTTGAGAGTTCTGAGTACTGATGACATTAGTCCTGAATGAAACAAAGGCTTTTTTTCTGCTTTGAATAGCATTTGTTTGAATATTCACTAATGTCTTCTGCAGCATAACTTTGTTACATCTTTCTCTGGCTAGTTACGCTGGTAATAATGGCACCAGACATAATCTGTCATTATCATAGACCACTAAAATGCAATAGCAGTTAAGAATAAAGGCAAAAAATATATAAATGTTATCCTGCGTTAGACAGTGCACAGTGTGTCAGCTTTTGCCTGCAGTTTATAAAGCCATCTCAGATTTGAGTGTCTTACGTCCTTTAAATGACTTGGCAGGATCCTGGCACAAAGACCTCCAAGGAGAGGCCAGTTTCCATGTGGAGCGTTCTCGCAGCTCTGTACGTTTTGGTCTCCTGGCTGACTCAGTATTAAGTTACTTTCCCAGCATGAAAGTAACAGGAAGTGGGATTTTACCATCTGTTCACTGAAATTTAAACTGGGTTCCTTTTCTGTCCATGCATGACAATAGAAGGCTAACCTGTCTTTGCTGGCCAGAAACTAATTTGGATAATGCGATTCGTTTAAACTTTTATTTTCACTTACTGCTCTCTTTGAGTTTCTCCTCGTTGTGTTTCACATGGCTTTCTGTAGTTTCTCCTCATCGCTGTGTACAGTCATCTTCATCTGAGGCACAGGTGTAGTGACCACATTTTGGGATGAAAGATGTTCTTTTGAGTAAAGATGATACAAGGGAATAAATCAGTACTCAAAACTGCATGTGTTGTGAAAAAGGAGAATATTTTTCAAGTCTCTTTAGATGATATGGATTACCTAAGGTCAGTATCTTGCACGAAACGTATTTCTTTCTCCAGAATCCTCACCAGTTTAATATTTTTTGACAACTCATATTGTAAAACTCTTTTTGGAGCAGGTTGCTGTACTGTGAAGATCACTTTCTGGAGCCTGTCTTCGGTCCTGTCTAGTGACCTGCTGAATCCAGGGTCGGCACAGAATAATATACCTCATAATTTTTTATCCTAATTACTGTAGTTGTTGCCTACTTTTTTTCCCCTTCTCTGCAGAAGATATGAAGATTAAATTTTGATTAGCTATGGTCTGTCAGGTTATTTTGATCATTTTAAAGTCTGGTTAAACTTCTTAATGTGGAAGATTAACTATTAAAATTATTTCTTAAAAAAAAAAAACCAAAACATTTTTAACTACATTGTTCAAGACACAGTGGGTAGGCAATGAATATAAATTAGTTCTAAAGATATTTGATGTAGTGTCAGTGTATTGTGCTTCTGTCCAGACTTGTTAAGTCAGTATTGTATGGAGAAGGAGGTTGAAGGCTGGTAGGTTCCTGACAAGGTTGTTGGATGTAGGACACCTGCAGCTGAATGCCATGTGGTCACCCTGGTGGGAAGGATTGAAGCCTGGTTCCCTGCAGCCTTTCTGGAGAAGGAGCCCAGAGGTGGATTCATTTGCTCAGAACAGCTGATCAAACCTTAAGGGCTGACGGGACATATTAGGCAAGTATAGGCCAACCTTTAAGACCATGCAGGTGGAAGTCATCCCTCCGGATATTTGTGACAACTCATCCAATGTCTTCTGCTTTGTGCGTCCAGACTGAAGTTTGTATTTGAGCTTGTCTGTGAAGCACAAAAGCGGGGTAGTACCCACAGTTCTCAACTGAAAGATGTCACACATGACAGTGGAGCCCAGACAGCAGCATGCTAAAAAATCAATAGTCAGAAGTAATGCCCAAAGCTCTTGACCAGTAGGAAGAGGTCAGAGCACCAGAACATGCTGCCAGATGCAATTCCTTACTCCCCAGAGAGCTTATGTTCGACAAAAAACAGCAGTTGAGTTCAGTCCTTCATAATGTGGGTTGGAAGGAAGACCCAATAGCCACATGCAAGCAGTTTCTTTCAAACAAGTTCACTAGTGGACTAGTGGGTGTTAAATCAGTTTGGCAAAACACATTAACCTGCCAGATGGCCTTTCAGTTTCATTATATCATCCTGTGTATCGCCATGCTCAGAATCCCTTCACTCCTTGACACTTCTTTCAGAGGAGCCTGGATGCCCAAGACTACACAGTGCCAAGGTCATTTATCAGTCCTGCTGAATTACTTGAAATTCTGAGTTTTAGTAATTTTGAATGACAAGGTACATTACTATGCCCTGGAAATAGGCACAGTCTTCAGGTCCAGACAGACAGATTTGGTCACACACCATTTGCCATCATCCTGCAGCCAGTGGAGACCGTTGCTGTGAAATCCTGAAGGCTGCTTCACGTGAAACTCAGGGAAAAACAATATTTTCTACTGCTCTCCTCCTGTTCTGTATTTGAACATGCAAAGATACCGTGGTGGTTTAACCTGAGCATTTCTGAGTAGAGTGTTCTGTAAAAACTAACCTCCTCCTCCAAGTCCTGGTTTGGTTTAGTTTATCGCTGCAGGGTTCCAACATATAACGTCTTATTTGTTGTCATGGAAGCACCGCTACAGGCTCGATGTCAGGAACATCCTCTTCTCTCCGCTCCCTCCAGTCTCCAGCAGAGCAAGGAGATCTGGCGAGTGGCTCTGCTCTGCAAGGAGCTGATGGTGGGCTGGGAGGGAGAGAAGCTGATAACAGGGGAATTCAATCTTAATAAAGGGGTACAAAGCTTCATGTTGTCAGTCAGCTCCGTCAACTGAACCAGCTGTGCCTTGCTTATGAGGTGTGGCTCTGGAAAATGCTGCTCCTGGCCTGCAGGGTCATTGACATCTCCTTGGTTCATGCTTACAAAGGGGAAAATGTCATGCAGTAGATCACTTCTGCCCAGCCCATGTTCTCAGGAAGGCGAGACCTCCTATGGGTGGGAGGTGAGATTCATGGGCATTTTGTCTTACTGCTGTAAGTCACTCTCTAGGTAGTTTCATTCTGCACTTTTTTTTTTTTTTCAGTTTCCAACTACTTTGAAAGCAGTTGAAGCTGAACTGGAAGAGGCAACTGCCCACTGACACCAGTATAACTGTGGGGATTTAACTGGAAAAGCCTCAGTGTAAACAAGCTCTAAGCTTACTAATGTGCAAATGCTGTCACTGAAAACCACTGCAGCCTCAGACACTGCCCAGAGTTGGTATATTACTTGGCAATCCAAGGTCAAACACGCTCAGCATGTTTGCAACGGGCATGCTGCATTAATAATTATATATAGTCGTATTGGAGTGTGTAGCGTGATGATAAAATGTGTTTCAAGGATGCACTGTATAGCACATTTCTTCTTGCAGCCATGTGTGTCTTTGTGTTCAAAGGAGAACTGTATTCTTAGCTGCCTCCAAAGTGCTGTCTTGCTAAACTTTGTACCATTTAGCATTAACTGGCTGTACTATTTCTCATCACTACTTTTCTGTTGCGGGATAATGCAAAAAACTGGATAGCTGTGCTCTAAAAAAGGCAGCAGGTCCAGGCTGCACATTGCGTGGGGATCCTCCGCCTGAGTTTTGGGGGTTGGTAAGTGAGCATCACATTCCACATTTTTTAGGTCTACTTTGACAACTGTGAATCTGGAAAAGTGCAAAGAAGAAATAGGAGTGAGGAATGACTGAAAACAGCGTCTAATGATCAGCAGCCACTGAAAGGGGAAAAGCAGCACACAAAAAAAAAAAAAGAAAAAAGAAAAAAAGAATTGGAGATCCACTGTGAGAAGAAGGAAAAGATGGGAAGAATAAGAGATGGGAGAATAATTGCTATTAGCAAGAGCAGACAGCAGGGATTGTGAAAGCTAGGGCTGAGAGGGATGAAAATGGAAAGGGTGGAAGAAGCCTTTGCCTGTTATGAAATAAGGGAACTGGCCAGATAAGGAAGAAAGGGGCTCTGTGTTGGGAGACATGGGGATGCCCGAGTGATGCCTGGGAACCTCTCTGAAGTCTTGCAAAAATTGTGGAGCGAACCTGAATTGGTTTCAGGAAGGGAACAAGGTTTTGCAGTGGACAGCTGAAGGGTTCAGTATAAAGACTTGACAGCACTGTCTGTTCCAAAGCTGCAGAGTTGGGGTGAGGGAAGGTAGGGAGGGAAGCTGAGCAAAGAGTTTGAATGACTTGTGGTGGTGAGTGCTCTTTACTTGATGTTGCGTTAAGACAGGGAGAGGAGCAAAGAGGAGAGCTTTGGGGAGAAAATTAAGGGTTGTTTTGTTGCTGCTGGGTTGTTTATTTGTATTCTTTTTTTCCACTTAACACTTTCTAACAGCAATAACTACACCAAGTTTGCACTGTGACAGTGAACAGAGTCCAGGGCTCTGAGCGTGCTGGTTGCTGTGAAAACACATAGTAACAGAAGTTACCTTCTTATTTAGGACAAGACGGAACAAGTGGGTGTAAAAGCAATCAGAAACGGGGGAGAAGGTGGTGCAATTTCACAGGCTATCCATGTACATAATTTGAGTGCTTGCAAGTCGCTTAATTTTTAAAGATGTACTAATAGATGTGCTGCAGTCCCTACTGTCCATCCACCTAGCTGCTCTCAGTTGGCAACTTCACTATTGATATCTGGGCATCATTCTAAGTGAGCACTTAAGGTTGAGTATCAGGGGAAGGTATTTATAGTTTCACCAGAGTGGGTTGATAGCTATTCCAGCCCCAGATGGGAATTGGGTTACATGACAGATCAGGCTGCCTTCCAGTTTTATCCAATACAAGTGATAAGGGGAAGGGGGAGGGAGGACAGCTGCAGCCGTGTAGTCCTTCTAGGGTTAAAGATCCTAATGCTTTAAAGAGAATGTCTAAAAGAAAATTTCTTTCTGAAATAATTTATGGAAATGCCGTGCTCCCTTTGAAGGTTCCATGTCACTGCATGGCACTACGCAATGTTCTCTTTCTTCACCTGTCAGGCAAGGACCACCTCGAAGAGTCTCACTGCTGATTACTAGTTAATTGTCATTAATAAGTGACAACTGACATTATGGGGGCTTAATGCAGAGAGAACAGAAAAGAGCCACAGATATTCTAATGAGCTGACTCCTACGTGCCCTCTATTGTTGTCGAAAATGAGGAGCTGTCGTCATTGTTCAGGAGATGGGCTTCAATTGCTCTGGAAAAATATTCTCTTTTAATTTCTTTATGCATAGATAATTCCTGGTGCACTCTCTCTCCGTCTGTCTCTCTTGCTCTTTCTTTCTCTCATACACACACACACAGACACACACACCTTTCTGTGAAGGCAGGGAAAACTTCCCCTGGAGATACGCTGTTTGTGTTAAGACACACTTTGATTAAGATACGGACACGTGCAAGCATATGTGGATGCACATGCGCAAGGAGCGCCTATATGCAAACCACCACGATGTGTATTTTATTTTAAGTCTCAGGAAAGGGGTGAGCACAGACAACATCAATAAGAAACGGGACCCAAAGGGGACAGCCAAAACTCTACGAGCTGACATATGAAGTTAGTTAGGACCAGGGAAGTCCTGTTCTGACCGTAGTGTGAGGGATTTTGAAATGATGGCAATGAGTGCAAACAGATTTCAGATGCAGGTACCTAAAATTAGGTTCTTGCTCTTCATTTAAATACCAGCATAATAATTTCAAGATTCTCAAAGCTGTCAAACAGGCAGGAGCTCCCTGGGAGGCGGTGGTGGCTGCGGATCTCAATGCTGCCTGCTGAAAGGCAAATCCACTCTTTGCACGCTTTCTGAAAATCTCAGCCAGCAGAGGGCCGTGAATTTGGGGGAGATGATTTAATTAGGCACCAAGCTCTTGGATGTATTTCCTGAGAGATTTTAGGAAACCAGGAATTCAGCTGATACCAGGCAGCTATGACTGAGCCAGGAAAAACTGACTTCTATACAATGCCGGACGAAATGTGTATGTACATAAAAGAGGTGCTGTTACTTGGCGGATTTGGGATAAGCAGGCCACTACTGAGAATATCTTCAAGGCTCAGGAGTCTCTCCTGATCCCTGAGGTCAAAGGCTAGGTGAAACAAACTGAAGATGCCGACTTCCCCTACCAGATTTGAAGCAACACGATCACCTACGTCAAATCTCTTAAGTACGGCTGGTACTTGAGCTCTAAATTGTTGAAGGAGATTTTTCTGTTTTCGACAATAAGATCCAAGAGTTTCCATTCTGAATCAGTAAATTGCATGTCTGTATTGCTCTCTAACATTTAAGGGTGCATAGTTTTGCTTGAGAAGTGGCTTATCCAGTGTCTTTCAGCTATCTGCACAAAGGGGAGAACCCATCATTTTAAAGGGAATCTCATTTCCATTGCCTAGCTCAAGTTTCAAACTCAAGGCTCGCAGGAAAGAAAATGAAAATGAGATGCCTCTCTCATACTGTGCTTGGAGCGAAGACATTCATTAGCATTCTCTGTCTTACTGCCTGCCAAGGCCCAAACAAAAGATACTGCCTGGAACAATGGCCTGAAATGAGGAACACAACTGAAGGAAACATAGGAAGCGTGCCGTTTGTCATGTTTTGGGGACCTCAAGCCAATGCATGTGGAACCCCCCTGCACATGTGTGGAACTGGAAAACTCCACCGATGATGGAAAGTTGTCTTTTTCTTTACAATGGGCTTCCCACTGAAGTCAGTGGACGCTGTGTCTTACCTTGTCGTAGCGCAATTTGGTGGGTCCTAATTCCCAGCTCTTTATGTGACCTCAGACATGACCTCTCTGTGGCTGAATCCACTCATCTTTTAAATAGATGAGATAATGCCTGTGCGGCAGAGAAGACTCATGCTGTAATCTGTGGTAGAGGAGTTTGTAATGCTGCGTAGAAAGCATTTCTTGACATCGCCAGTGTCTTTTCAGTTATGCGATGTCTTTAAAATTTCCTTTTGGAGAAGGCAGCTGAAAAGATCACAGTCCAAGCCATTTCAGCTCCCGAGGCAAGAGGTCAGCTTGGTGCTCTTTGTGGTGCTCCTATACCTCCTTACCCTCTGGGTTAGGGAGCTCCCACTGCCCACCACTAAGCTCAGGCTAGGGTCACAGCTGCCAGGGCAGTTTCATATCCAAATCTATCACAACAGTTGTTACTGTCCTCATAACTCTTCCCTTCTTGCTTCATTTCTAGCTGTAGCAAAACAGTTCTGGCAGCTCCTGGAACGTCTCTGCCCCCTGGACCCCAGAAAATCTGATGTTGAATATTGGTGATGTCAGCTGACGTTATTATGTTGATTGGAAAGGTGAAGGTTGGGTTCTAGGTATGCTGGGTAGTTTATCGCTTTTAATAGCATTGATCTTATTAATGGTTGTGGAATATAGCAAAAAATGTTGGAACCGTTTCAGAGTGAAGTTGTTCCCTTCTGTCTGAGTCCTGTGGCGTAAAACTGAACAATTGTTCTCCTGTCTTGTGTTCCTCTTCTCTCTCAAGTGAAAGTCATCAGCCTTATTTTTATTGTGTGCACACCAGAGAGTCACTCAAGAGCTTTTAGACATTTTAGCAAACACTTCCAAATGATGGGGACTCTGGTTGCAGTGTTCTTCTTTAAATAATTTACAGTCATTAAAATGACGTCAGACTATCTCCAGTTCTGGCATTCTTTCCAGTCGCTGTCTCTCACATGTCTATGTGGGATGAAGGTAAATCTGAGTTTGCAGTGATGGATGTCCCTTACAGAAAATGGTTTAGAATAACCCAGGACACGCAACAAAGCCAGAACTGGAGATAGTCTTATCTCACTTTTAGAGCTGTAAATTATTTAAGGGAGCGCTCCAGCTCCAGGAAACTGAGGTTACAGCAAATATTAAGCTTCCTGTATGGCTATTTTTCTTGTGTCAGGTGGTGTGGCAGAGTTTATTCTTAGGCATTCAGGAGCTGTGCAAATAATCAGCAAATGAGGAAAATATTTTCTTTCGCTGTTTCTCGTGTCAGATTTCTAGAGAACCAAGGATTGAAGATTAGGAACTTTTGCATTGAATTCAGATCAGTAAAAATCCCCCCGATGGCTACAAAGCATTGTGCTAAACTAATAGATGCATTGTCAATAGAGATTATTACATCTTCATAAAATGCTCCGAGTAACAATGTATTATTTATCTAACCAAATGCGGGATGCTCTGATCCAATAACTGCTGATAACTAACTGATTCAAGAAACAACATGAGGAAGTTGAGACGCACAAAGTGCTTGGTGACTGCTCGAGTGGTCTGTCTTATTCCAGCTGATGCCAGGAGCTTCAGCATGTCCCTTCTGTTCCCCTGCATCCTTTCCTGGCAGCAGGAAGGCCTTGGAAGATGCCTGCCATCTATCCTTGGGGATTCCTCCTGCATCCTTTGATCATCACAGAGTACAGGGACATCCCTGATTGGTGAAGGAAGCTCAGAACCTTGCCTCCCCTACTAACCAGCACAGAAAGTCAGAGGGAGAGGAAGAAGAACAAAGGAGATGTTATTGTTCATGTCAGAACATTAATTTCTTTAATTTGGAGGTGGAAAAAGTGTGGCTTTTTTTCTCGTACTTATGCTGCTCCAAAAGTAATGCCTTCTGTTTTTTTCCTTGGAAACAACACCAGATACAAAAAGCACAATGACTATTTGGTCAATTCTCAGCAGTGAATTCAGAGCCTGCATGCCACACTTGTAAAAAATCTGCACCAGTGGAGGTGACCTACTGTTTCAGAGCAGCTATGGCAGCATCGTTGCTAGGAAAATGTTGCCCATGCAGTCCATCTTTCATTGGTCTGAACAGATAAAAGTCAGAAGGCACCAAATCAGGATTATACAGTGATATGGTAGGATGGTTTGTGCTTCACCGTCTTCAAACTGATAGGAGACATGGAATTATCGTATTGCAAGAAAAAGGTTATCTTCTTCTCTGGCTGGACTCTCAAAATTTGAACCTTCAGCTTAGTCAGTATTACAATGCAGTGGTCGGAGTTGAAGCTGTGTCCTGACTGTAGGAAGTCCAGAAGGATCAGCTGCTTCCTGTCCCAAAAGACAGTGCACATTGCTTTACCCACTGAGGTCTGCAACTTGAACTTTTTCTTTGATGGGGAATTCACATTGCTGCTCCATAGACTGCCATTTTGACTCTGGCTCATAGTGATGACTCCACATCTCGTCACTAGTAATGATGTGCTTACAGCTACTGTTGGGTAACCATAGATGTTCAGCAAACATTGCTGGATGTCAACAGGTGCATTTTTTCTGCATGGAGGAATTCAATTCCAAGCCTTTGCTCCTTATGCACTTCCATGTCAGATGCCATTTTGTCAAAACTGCCCCTTCTGCTGCCATCTGTCATATGATAACAAAATGTAGCGAGGTGTTGGTGGGAGGGTTCGACCTCTACTGCTGTAACCACCAACATCCTCTTCTGATGTTGTGGGCAATAATAAAACAGGAGGCATTACTTTCAGAGCAGCACCCATAACGACTGTTGCCTTTGGTTTCTTTTTAGTGTTAGGCTGGCGGTGAGTGGGTAAAAATCATATTCATTTGTGAAAAAGCATTTTTTACATACTGTATATAACAGTAAGAGGAGATGGGGGTAGAATTTCAAAGTGGTACTTTTCTTTGGTTCCTTCCCTTTCAATAGCTGTTGTTTTGATTACTCTGTGCCTTAGGCTATCATTAGAATCTTTTTGTGTGTGGAAGTATTAAGTCCATAAATATGAAAATAAGCCTGTAATTGACCCATGGACTGAATTTATTTCCATTAGATTCTTCTTCTAGTATAAAATGCACAAACTGGAAGAGTGATATTTATGTGTGTATGAAGCTCCCCAGCTCTGACGGTATATCATATATTTGATAACAAGGTTATGCTCTTAAAGGGACTACTCAGCAAGACAGGGTGGGGAAAACAGGTGTCTTATTTTAGTTTTGAAAGCAAAACAGGGCACAGCCATAAAACACACGCACAGCACATACCATTATTTTGATTAATCGAACTGCTAGAAAACAGCTCATAATGAAAGCTGATCAGCATGTCCCAATCAGTCTCATTAGGCTCCTCTGCAAACACCTGGAGAAAGGCAGCCAGCGGAGGGTACTTTGGAGGCAAGAGGAGCCGAGTGATCCAGCACTGCAAACACCAGGGTTGCCACACCTGCTTGTGTGCTTTAATGGAGCTTTAAAGGATGTGGGGAGGTTTCTCAGCTAAATGGCACATAAAACTCAGCTGCCTTCCAGGGAGGTGGTGCGCTGCTGCCATGCCCTATGCATCACACGTAACATTCCAGTTGTTGCCTCTGTTTGTGGCCACAGCTGTAGCTCTGCTGAGCTACTACATAAAGATTTTCAGGGATGCTCTTGTTTCTTTTTTTTTTGATGTTGTTGTTGTTGTTCTTTTTTTTTCCCTTCTGGATTTTTCCACCTTTCTGCTGTGTGCAAGGGCCATATGGTGCAGCTATTTCATTGAGACTTCTACGAACCTCCCATGCAGACTGTATGCGGGGAAGAAAATGGAAGAAGGAGGGCACAAGGTGGGTGAGCTTATTTCCACGAGCAACATCTCAGAATACTCAGGGCTTGGGCCATGAGATGTGCAACGGCCAGAGCCCTGTTACTGCCCACAGCAGCCTGCTTTCTGACTTACATGTCTATGGGATTCTGTGTAATTTCCCCACCTCCCTGCTCTCTCTCATCTGTTTTTCATTTATGTGCAAGGAACTGACCATGACATAGGCTGAAGGGACTCAGGCGATTACATGTAGTGTAACTGAAACACCAAGGTTTTTGTTTGGCTAACTTAAATCAAAATTTGTATTCAGAGGGTTAAAGGTGGAGGGGTCTTGCAATGTCCACCCCATTTGTTTCTCCTCATAGTGGTAGTGACCGTTATTAGCACTGCTTTGAATTAATGGCCAATTGTCCTATCATAGTCTAAGAAATGGGACAGGCTGTGAAACCAATCCCAAGCAAGACTCTGACTAACTAGAATACCTAATTAAAAAGAAAGAAATGGAATGGTGGCAAATGAAATCAGTATCTGGCCTATAGGCAGTGCTGTGAAAAACAGACAGGAGACTTGGATGTGAATCTCTTCCTCCATCAGGCAGGATGTCTCTGCAGTATGGGTACGAAGATAGCCTTACAAAAACTATTTGGAACATCAACTATGTAGTCAGACAAGTGTTTCCCTCCATGTGAGACTTTCCTGCTGCTGGATAGGATCTTACTGTTTTGCAGAGCATGTGCAAAATGGTTTCGGATCTGCACACAGTGAGACATGCTTTCTCTCCATGGAAGAAGTCCATTCAAAAATGACGTCCAACCAGCGCTAATAAAGAGGAGCTCTTCCTTCATCACTGATTTTGTTGTGTTTTTTTTGATGGGTGCTGCAGATCAGATTGTGATATAAAGATGGACTCATGTTGCACAGTGGGTACTTCTGGCCATAGGAAGGGGCAGATCCAACCCTGTAATCAAGCAGAGGGTGTAGTGATGCGGAGAACATGTTGCCAACCATCACAAAACTCTTACAGGTGTTCAAGCTATGGGAGCCAAGTAGCTTGCCAGAGCACAGCACCTCATGGTCATTCACAATTTCATCCAAAATTTTGCTATATGTGGAATTGATTCTGAAGTCCTATTGCATGTAGCCAGGTGATTAGATAAGAAACAAGCAAGTGAAGTTTCTGCCTTGCCCCCATAGGACTTCTGATGGAGGAGAAGAGCAGGAATGCTCTGGGGATGGTTAGCTTTCTGCAGCGTGGGGCACATTTTTAGCACAGAGTGGAAGAAGTAGCCACACAACTCCCATTAACAATAACGTGATTGCGTCTGTGACTTCTATTCACTGTACTGAAAATTTACCCCTAAGGGTCCACATAAATTTGAGCTGTTGACCGTGTGAAATGTTCTTTTATGGGCAATAAGGACACCAAGAGGCAGCTACATGTTTTCCTAAGCTCTGGCCACATACCAGTATTTGTCTGCATAATTCTTCAATTTTTCTTCCCAGATTCTTCATACAATGCACACATTGCTTATAGAGCACAGTCAAAAAATGGTTTTAACAACGGCATACTTTGTTATTAAATTAGGCCTTGGAACTATAATTCCCCATCTCTGCATTTGATGAGAAACTCTCTACAATGTTATCAAACTAATATACTGTAGCAAATTCTGTATCTGCTGCCTGTGCCACATACAATATGAACTGCATGAGAAAGAGCTAGCTTCCTAAAGGATTTTTTTCTCTCCCTATTTCTCACTAAGAAGCAAACAGCTTGCTGGCAGTTTGAGCCTTCGTGCTGCCGAATCTTACCTTTGATTTGATTATGCAAATGGAGAGAAGGGCTCTACTGTGGTACAATCCTGGCAAAACTTAATTTCCTCTTTACACCTAAAACTCTCAACCTGCCAAAAGATTAACAATTGTCAATAATGCTGTGTTCTCTTCGTCTCTCTCCTTCTCTCCCATTTTCTTTGCTCCACGTTTTACTTTTCTTCCCACCCTCCTTTCCTTCTCAGTGCTGTCAGGCTGTCTCTCCAACAACTGGAGCAAAGAGTAGTGCAGGGGAAGCATACATCCTCCTGCAGACACGTTCAGCATTCTGAACTCCACCATCGTAAACAATGGACATGCATATATTTTAAAAAGAAACTTAGAGTAATTTATCTTAATTTAGAAGTGACTATTCCTGCTCAGGCTTTTCCATTATTTTTTTTCTCTTGGAATACTGCACATATAAATCCTCAGAAGGTCTCCTGGTAATTCATATTAATACACTTGGGGAAACGGTTTGGATTCAAAACAAATGTTCTTGCAAATATAGCTGTCTCGTCTGCCTCATTTCCTAGATCCCCCCCAAACCAGCCAAATTAACTCTTTAACATTGGGAAGTGGGAACGGGTTTCTTCTGCAGTGCTTGGGGTGGCTGCATGAGCCCTGCAGGAGGAATCGCAAAAGTGGTGTTGAACTCCCATGCCCCAAAGGTTCAAGGAGCAGCAGGAGTTATAGCAGGAATTTGGAAATCACCAGGGTCTTTGCTGCTGTGGGTCTGCTGAGTTGTTCCCAGCTATTTCACCCTGCAACCGAACCACAACAGAGATCCAGATCTCCTGTATCAGATTATACCTGAGAAGAAGAGTTATGATAAGTCTTGGAAGAGACTTTGGAAAAAGCCAAATCTCACTGCTATTTCTTTGGCTTTTCCTTCCTTCCACTGCCTGGGAAGTGCTAACCCCACATGTCTCACATTCTGAAACAGTGCTGCAATGAGATGCTTGCTCTGTATAAACCTCTTTGCTTGAAAATTAAACTTTAATTGAAAAGTAGGTCTCTGAAGATATTCCCAACTACGGTGTCTGCCCAATTACAGCAGCACAGTAGTTGCAGTGGAAAGCTGATAGTGTTAGCTGGAGCCTGTGTGGTATGTCTCCAACTGAGCATCAGCATTCATGGCCATGCCTATGTTTTGATGCTCAAAACAGAAGATTTCATGCATTTAACATCAATTTTAGGCATTTCAGATCTTGCTCTACGTGGGCCTGAGTGTAGCCGCCTGGCTCTGCTTTATTTATTCTGAATCCAATGCGAACAAAATCTTTGCATCCGTTGTTCACAGGGTGGCTGCCTTTGCTGCATGTCTCTGGGTGGCAGCTCAGTGCCTGAGTCGGCTTTGCAGGCATGGAAGGGGAGCGCTGGGTTTGGTCGCTGCATTGACTCCCTGACAGAACCCCACGCTGCTGCTCACATCAGCGGATGTCGGCAGCTCCGGTTGTGATCTCTTGTTTGTCTCTTGAGCGAGATGAAACTAACACGCTGAGAGCTGTCTTCAGCTAGTCACACGTCGGCATGTATGTGTGGGTTGTTTTTGTGGTCATAAAACTTCGAGCGGTGTAGAGCAGCAAGTGTGTTAGAATGATACCTGATAACAATGCTGCATCTTTATGATGTGTCAGGCTTTGTTCTGATGGATTTGCTTGCTTTCCTTTCTCTTCCTCAAGATGCTCTGAATTCTAGAGTAAATGTGGGTTTTTACCATAGAGGTGGAGGCACAGCTTCTCAGCCTATGCCAGGAGCAATGTCGTACCCCGAAAAAAAGCAATCTGTGAGGTAAACAGAGGCCATTGCGATATGTGAGCCCACAGGAGTAAACATAGATACCTTTTTCTTTCCTTTTTTTGAATTTCTGAGCAAACTGAAACTTCTTATAGACAATTTGAGAGTGGCTCCTGAGTGTGCAAATCACATCCCACCCTTCCCCCAAGGAAATTTTGTAAGATAATTTGATGTATCTTACTGGAAAGCCCTGTCACCGCAGCTCCAAAGCGGCTGTTATGGAGTAGCCAGTCCTAAGCTGTGCTCCAAGGGAAGAGCTTAGGGCAAGATATAAAAACAGGATGCAACTGAATGATTTAGAAGGAAAAAGGGAGGAACTCTGAGCAAATGTCGCATTGATGCCCCAGGAGCAAAGACTGAGAGGGGCAGTGGGGTCCAGAGCAGCAGAAAAATGAGTGTGCAGGCAAGCAGGCAAGTTTTTGATCAAAAGTGTTAATAAAATACTGCCTGTGGTCAGATAGGGGCCACAAAGCCTATTTTTTTTTCAGTGCTGCCCATTCTGTGATGGAAGTGAGTTACCTCAGGCCCATGCTAGCTGCTGGACTGCTGAGTAGGAAAGAATCTGTTCAGTGGTGGTGGTGCAGGATCACAGGAACACCTGTCACAGGTAGAGGAATTCTGGTAGAATTACAGTTCAGGGAAGGAGCAAATCTGGCCATCTCTTAGCTATACTGTTGGTTTCCCTACACCTTTTGTGGTTTCCCATCCTTCCCTACATGCAGAAATCCAAAGTCCCCTTTTATTCACTGGTTGAACCTCTCCAGATGCATCACCATGGTCTGCTCTGTGAATCTGTGATGTGAAAGAAAAATGTCACCCGAGCCTCGATGGCAAGGCAGGTCTTGTGGACAGAATGAAATTTGGGTTTTAATTTGGGTTTTACCTTAGATGCTAATCTCTAAATCCTCATGTGTGTGTTTGAAACTATTTTGAAGGAACCCTCTGCTGATTACTTCTTTTAGAAGAAATGACAAAGAAGGTTGCCTTACTTTCTTTGAAGTTATTTTATTCAATTTTCTGAAGTACTTGCTCGATGGTGCTTTATAAGTTCAAAGTGGGTGCTTCAAGAGAGGTGGATTTGTGTACGCCCAAGGGCAGAGCCCTTTCTGTTGGTAGTGTAGCTGTGACAGCTCAGGATGCACAAGGCAGCTGCTCCTTTCTTTCACAGAACTGGAGAATCATTAAGGTTGGAAAAGACCTCTAAGACCATCTAGGCCAACTGTCATCCCATCCTCATCATTCCCACTGACGACGTCCTTCAGTGTCACATCCACATGTTTCTTGAACCTCTAGGAATGGCGATTCCACCCCCACCCTGGGCAGCCTGCGCCACTGCCTCCCCTCTCTTCATAGGACAAACATTTTCTCATATCCAGACTGAAACTCCGCTGATGCAACTTGAGACCGTTCCCTCTTGTCCTATTCACTGTCACCCAAGCAAAGAGGCTGACCCCCGCCTTGCTACTGACCTCCTTTCAGGTTGATCTTTAAGGTCTCCTGAACTTCCTCTTCTCCAGACAGAACAATCCCAGCTCCCTCAGCTGCTCCCCATAAGACCTGTGCTCCAGACCCCTCACAGCTTTGTTGCCCTTCTGTGAACACACACCAGGGCCTCAATGTCTTTCTTGCAGTGAGGGGCCCAAAAGTGAACACAGCACTCAAGGTGTGGCCTCAGCATCGGTGAGAAAGGAGCTCCCACACCACATCCCATGCACTCTCTAGTAGTTGTACCAGGAGCCTCCCCAGAGTTTTCCAGCAATTCCTGTGTATACCCAACTGCTGATGACTCCTGTCTCCTTCCCCCTTCATATCTCCCAATTTCTGCAGAGCAGGAACGTCTCTCAGCTGTCTCTTCTCATGCCCTGATCGATCTTGGGCGTGGGCTTCCTGCACAAAGCAATCTGTGACAGGCTGTGGTGTGATCGCTGCAGGCAGCCACAGCTCACAGTAAATGCAATTCTTACTCTAACGCTTGTTGCTTATTAACACGTCGGAGGCCTGATCCTGAGTCCTTTGAAGCTGATGACAAAGTTTCCATTGAACGTAGCAGGAGGTGGAAGGGGGGGGGGCTTGCTGCTGGAGGAAAACAAAACGTTGTGGTGCTGAAGTCACTTGAAGAGCGTAAAAACAGCTGTCCTGAAGCTTTGTGGTTTTGCCTCTCCTTATTTTTTTCGCTTAAAGCCGCATCTCCTCATTAAGGTTTTATTTTATAGAAGTTACAGAGCCGTAACCTCTATCTGATTTCCAGCCATGCCAGCAGCCATCTCCACCATGGCTGTGCGTGGTGCTCACAACCCTGCAGAGGCAAGGGGGAATGGCTTTAAACTAAAAGAGGGGAGATTTAGGTTAGAAGTTAGGCAGAAATTCTCTACTCAGAGGTCGGTGATGCCCTGACACAGGCTGCCCAGAGAAACTGTGGTGCCCCATCCCTGCAGGTGCTCGAGGCTGAGTTGGATGGGACCCTGGGCTGGTGGAGAACAGCCCTGCCCATGGCATGGGGTGGGGCTGCATGGGCTTTGAGGTCCTTTCCAACCCAAGCCATCCTGTGATTCTGTGATTCTATTATTTGCCACACCTCTGCCTCGCCCCACCATGTTACCAGGAGTGGGCATCAAGCTGTGTGACTGCCACTGCCCAGACCACGGCCAACTCCCAAAATCACCACATTTGAGATGGTGATGGACAAGCACATGCTCTCCCATCTGCTGCAGTGCCTCGGTAGGATGTCCTCTGTGGAATGTGTCTCCATCCCTGCTCCGTTGTGCCCCAGCCCTGTCTGCACCCACAGGTTTTGTTTTGGAAGCAGCCTGTGTGCTGGGGCTTCGCAATCCCCTTCTGAGAGCTGGAACAGTGCTGCAAGCTGAGCCAGCTGTGGGCCTGGAAATCTCCCTTCTTGTGTCGCTTGGGTTCCAGCATGCTGCCACCTCACCTATTGAGCTAAATTTCCCACTACAACTTGAATTTAAATATTCTAATAAATTTGTTTTAGAAACTCTTACAGCTCCCCTGTGCCATTTGCTGGGAAACACTCTGGGTTTTTTTTCTGGGAGATGGAGATTTCTTTGTGCTTAGGGTGACTGATTGAATTTTACCTGTGCTAAATTATATTTGCACATTCTAGTAATTGCAAAGGGCCACACAGAGAAACAAAGCATTGACTGCCGTTGTACTGGGATTTCCCAGATGTATAATTTCAAATTGATATGAAAAAAAACCTTGCAATGCATTAATAATAGCAGAAAATGCAACTCGGTTGGCCAAGGGTGAACAGAGGCTTTTTTTCTGAGCTACAGAACAAGCTATAGACCTCAGGTGACTAGCATTTATTGTTAGAATGGGTTTTCTATTGCATACCTTCTGAAACACAAAATAAAGATTTATACTGACCAACTTTGCTGTGTATAACAGATTTGGATCATACCTGGAAAACGAGGGGTTTTTATTTTGTTTTGTAATTTTTTTTCTTAGTGGTTTTATTTCTACTTATTTTTAAGTGAAAGCAGTTTTTTTTTTTTGTCTTGTTCAAAGGCACTTTTCCGTTATTCAGACTTCTGGCAGGTCACCTGTCCTTTTTCTCCTGCACAATATTATCACATGGTTGGAAATATTATGACACTGAAAAAAAAAAAGAAGTCTTTGGCAAACAACACATACTTTTCAAATAGTGTCAGAATGCAACTCAGATGAGATGGTAAATCTCAGTAAAATACCAACAGTGTATCTACATGTTTATTAATAAAGCACAAAGATTGGCTTTTTAAAGGCATGAGCCAATAGCAGAGGGTGGACTTTCCAACTCTCAGGACCAAAATTCCTGATAGATATTAAATAATATAAGGCATGGCTCTGTTGGAGTGAGTCCAGAGGAGACTGTGAGAGTGATCAAAGGGCTGGAGCACCTCTCCTATGATGACAGGCCAAGAGCTGGTGCTGTTCAACTTGGAGAAGAGACAGCTCTGAGAAGACCTCACTGTGGCCTTCCAGTACTTGAAGGAAGCTTATAAACAGAAGGGAGACCAATCTTTTACATGGTCTGATAGAGACAGGACAAGGCAGAATGGTTTTAAACCAAAAAAAGGGGAAATTTAGGTTAGATGTTAGACAGAAATTCTCTATTCAGAGGGCAGTGAAGTTCTGGCACAGCTGCCCAGAGAAAGTGTGGTACTTCATCCCTGCAGGTGCTAAAGGCCAGGTTGTATGGGGCCCTGGGCAGCTGAGCTAGTGGGGGGCAGCCCTGCCCATGGCACAGTGTGGGGCTGGGTGGGCTTTGAGGTTCCTCCCTGCCCAAACCATCCTGCAATTCTGTGATTCTTTGTTATCACACAGTGCTGGAGCATATAGCTCTGCCTGGATCTCCGCTGGACTTCAGTATGGTTTCTCACATGCTTGGAGCATACACATGTGTTGAGCATAAAGGTTCGCTGAAGGCATGCCAGGACAAAGTACAGGCTGGAGGGAGATGAAGAAACCAGATATTAGCACATCACTGAGCAGGAACCCCAACACCCTGCAAAGCTGCGGTGACGTTTTCTGAAATGGGTATTTACAAACTCAAATTTTAGCCTCAGGATGTTGCTTGTTGGGGATCTTGCTCACACTCTGGTGTGCATGGTTTCCTCCATGCAGCAAACAATGAGTGGTGACTAAAGATCACCTTTTGGGGTATCCTTGCTGAATATCACCTTGCTGAATATCAGCATATTACTCCCCTTGGTTTGGAAGACAAGTCTGACAGCCCAGCCATGGGCAGCTTTTCCAGGGGCTGGATGATAGTCCTTCTCAAAAACTGGGGGAAAGATGCTCTGCTGCAAACATCATCCAATATGGTGCTATCAGCAGCAAATTTCTGGGATCACTTCTTGTTTTAATGCTGGCAGCAGCTGTAACTGGAAGCCCCAGCCTTGCCTATGCTTTCTTCCCTTACACTTTAGACTCTGGGAGTGTGCAGCTCTACTATCACTGTCTTCATGCACTTGCAAATTTTAATGCATTATTAATAATTTTGTAGCATATTTCTTCAAGCTCTTTAGCAGAAAATGTTATTTCAGTGTTGAGTCTGATAAGAGTCTTAGCCACCATGTGCACTATTTCCAAGCTACTACACAACCTGAGCTTTTAATTTGTTCCCCTTGTTCAAACACAGGAAGGACCTTCTGAGAATAATATTCCTCATTATCTGATTGCTTTTGTGAATTGTTTCCCGCGTTTCTAGGTATGCTTATCATCAGATCATAGACAGTACAGATGGGAGACCTATTAACTAATCTCGCACATGCTTCCCTTCTTGCCCCACAATGAGACATCATTTAATTTGTGGAACATATTCACATCCAGATAAATCCATATTTGTGCTTCGGGGAAAAATAACATTATCAGGGGAAACAACAACAACAAAAAAAACCCCACCAAAAAACAACAACAAACCAACAGCAAAACATAATCAAACAAGCAAACCTACAGAAAATGTTTCCATAATTGCTAAAGAAGGCAATCTGTCCCCAGTCTCAAGTCATCTTTGGCTATCATAAATTCCCTGCAAAACTGCGATGATGCCTCTCCTGTTTCAGAAAGGTGCCCAGATGAGATGTGTGATGGATCCCTGTTTTACACTCTATGGGGAACTTGGATGTGGAGATCGGAAAAGGCTGAACTAGCTGAAAAATACCGTCAGAAAAAAGATCTTTGCTGTGGGCCCAGGAGCTACCTGATGCCAGTGGTGCTAAAAGGGAGTTACAGAAGGATCTGACAAGAAAGGGAGATTGACAATTTCTGACTGAAAACGTATTTGTTGAAAAATAGTAAGCTGACAAAACCGAAATACTTCAGAATAACACTTCATCTTCTTCAGAACATTGTGAGTTTTGATAAAAAATATGAAATAGAAAATGCCTATATAATTTTCTGCAAGTGCTCATAGTTTTTTCAATTGACAATCAAATTTTTCTCTCATTTCTGTAAGTGAATTCTATTTTATTTCCACCAAAAATCTAAAGGGGGGTAAAACCAGAAAAAAAAAGTGTGTGGGAGGAAAAGATGCTGGCACTATTTTTTTTTAATACATTATTTCTGGAAAAAAAAAAAAAAAAAAGATGGGGAGAATAATTATTGCCTCATTTCCCCCATGAAAAAAAAAAAAAGGAAAAAAAAAGCTGTACCTTTGTATTTCAAAATGTTGTGTTTAGACATTTCATGAAAATATCCAGAAAGGACTGAAATCTTTTCTTTCTTCTTTGTACTTTGTATTCATACTGGCATTGATATGCATTGTGTCATTATATATGCAATCCTTAACAATTGCAAAGACAAACTGTGTAGCAGTGGCTGCTCATCTCCTATCTCCTACTAAATAGGAAGAAGTCATTTATGGGAGTAACCAGGATTTCATCTGTCCTCCTCAGAATATGAAAGAAGGGCAAAAATGCACCCCCACATGATGTGTGAGGCTGATGGTATATGAATAATACTACTGCCTGATGTCTGGCCACTCAGGGCTTTGTGAGAGATGCTTTTCATGCAGAGCCTCTCTATGTTTCACACCAAAATGTCTTCAAGTCATTACAGTGAGGTTGGGATTTACAGTCTTTTTTTTTCTTTATTTTTTTTTTTTTTTTGGATGATTCAGAGTTCCTTACACGTTTTAGACAAATGATCCATTTTGAACAACCTGGATCATGAACCTCCAGGTTCTGTGCGTGGCAGCCATGGGGTTGATGGAAGGAACAGGTGTTGGAAGACCATTTGGACCATGCTTTGTCAGCTAAGCACTTTGTTAGGTCTGACTTGCTCTAACATCTTTTTTTTTTTCACAGGCAGAGAATGAAGGGGGAGCTGTCAGTCTTGGACAACTAACTGGCTGGACTATTTCTTAAAGGGTAGCACTCATTCTATTCTGTCTTGTAGGAAGCTCAAAAGCCCATCTTCAGATCTTTGTCCGTTTCCTGCTGAGACAGCTGGAAAGAAGCAACCCTTGCTAATTCCCTTGCGGATATTGCTTCCTGTTCTTCAATTAGCAGTGCAGGGCCCTAATGTGGTCCATGTCTCCTCTGTCATCTCTGATAGCAGATGGGGAACCACAGTCAGATGTGTGTGATAAAACAGTACTCATACTACGATACACATCTCCAGTGATGGCTTCTCACAGCTTGGGGAAAAGCTCCTCACTGCATGGAGCACTGGCACAGGCTACCTAGAGTCTGTGAAGCCTTCTCCTTGGACATCTCCAGTCACTGCCTGGACATGTGCCTGGGCGCCCTGCTCTGGGTGGCCCTGCTGAAGCAGGAGTGGGACCTGGTGGGCTCAGAGGGCCCTGATCACCTCAGCAATGCTGTGACTCCGTGAAAAGCAATGGTTATGAAGATAAAGGGGGAAACAGGAGAGAAAGTACTGCCAGTTGTGAGGATCTATCCTGCAAATCTGTGAGGCTGGCTGTGATTGCTGCAGCAGAAGCCACAGTGTGAACATGCTGCACTTTTTTTGTTGACTTTTCATTTTTTTTTAATTACCAGCAAGTTGGTAATGGCATGCAGAATCAGATCCTGCTTCCTTTCACACTCCAGACACTCATGTCTTGACCACAGAGCCATAAAATTACCAAAGGGAAATATTATTGGCTGTAACCACCTCAGTAATATTTTTACAACTCCTGATTGACCACAAATCTATATTTAATAAGAAAAACAAAGCAAACACATACCCCATTCACTTCAGCAGGTCCTGTACATTGGACTGGGGAAGCTCTTTTGTTCTACGGGGAGGCATGAAAAGCAGACCATGCCTACAAAAAAATATACTTATTTTATCCACAGATGGAAAAAAAACTATAACTTTTTCTTTTTAGGTATTTTCATGAGTTGTGCTAGGCTTTATCAGCTCACTGGTCTCTTCCTAAATTACTGCAAATATTGTACTATACATATTCATTATAGTAGTACGTTAGAGAGACTTGAATTTTTGCAGTATGTTAAACAACATAACTCAGAAATTAAGTTTGGGTAAAAAAAAATCTACCCTGCATGAATTTGGATTTCCGAGGAAACAACACAGCCTGAAACAGTCTTGTTTTTTCCATTCCGTTTTTGAGGCAGTGAGTTCCTTCTCTTTATGCAAGTCCAGAGAAGGGCAACAAAGCTGGTGAGGAGTCTGGAGCACAAATCTTATAGGGAGCAGCTGGGGGGAACTGTAATTGTTCAGCCTGAAGGAGAGGAGGCTCAGGGGAGACCTTATCCGGGGAAGATTTAGATTAGATTTGAGGAAACATTTTTTCTCTTTTTAGAGTGGTCAGGCACTGGAATGACCTGCCTAGGGAGGTGGTCGAGGCACCATCCCTAGCGCTGTTCAAGAAGCGTTTAGATGAGGTGCTAAGGGATTTGGTTTAGTAGCTTAGAGGGTAGGGATGGTGATAGGGGGATGATTGGACTAGATGATCTTGTAGGTCCTTTCCAACCTAATGTATCTATAAATCTATGAATCTATGAATCTTATCTCTCCCTACCGTGATCTGAAAGGAGGTGGTAGATAGGTGGGTGTCAGCCTCTTCTTCTAGGTAACAGCAATAGGATGAAAAGGAATGGCCTCAAGTTGTACCAGGGGAGGTTCAGGCTGGGCATTGGGAAAAGCTTCTCACAAAGAGTGGTGAGGCACTGGTACAGGCTGCCATGGGAGGTGGAGGAGTTGCCAGAGGTGTTCAAGAAATGTGTGGATGTGTCACTGAGGGACGTGGTCTAGTGTGTTCACAGTTGGTGGTTGGACTAGGTGGTCTTAGTGGTCATTACAGAGAATCATTACATTCTCTGATTCCCTGATTCTGTGTGTCTAGAGTGCTTTTAAGGAAGTTAAGGATAATTGTGAGCACTGGGGAAAACAGTTGCAACTACTGGAAAGATTCCCTGAGTCATATCAGAGGCTCACAGTTTCTGTCAGAGCCTCCAAAATACAGTAAATTTCCTGGGCCTGTATACTGCCCTACCCTTTGTTCATATTCAAGCTGCTGAGGGCACTTGGGTTTATCAAGGGCATATCCTGATGCTCTCAACATAGCAAGAAAAGGAGTTTTCCACTTGGTACTTTACTGTGTGCAGAGGGAGCACCTGCCTGGCCTCCCTGGGTCCTGCTGCGGAAAAGGTCCCAGCAGCCATCTTGTTCACACAACCATTCTCTTTATAAGTTCTCAGTTCATTTGCTGTCCTCTCACCAGCCTCTTTTGTTATCTCTCCTTTCCTTGCCCCTCCATTTCTTGCTTGTAGATGACCCGCTGTTCTGATGCAGCCTGTCACCTCTGTGCCTCGTGGGATGGTATTTCTAACATGGCTTGTGCAAGTCTATTTCTCGGCCTATCTCAGTCAGAAGTCTCTAGCTAAAGGAGTGGAAAATCATATTGCCATTTCCTGCCTGCATGAAGGAAAAATGAAGTCTCTCCCGTTTTTTTTCACTATGTAGCATAGCAAAGCCAAAAGTAGCTGCTTTTATCTAAAGCTGTGCACATAACTGACTTTTCAGTTGGCTGTCTGCATTGAAATATTGGAGGAAAACAGTCTTTCTGCTTGATCTGAAACATCACTTTTTAGTTTCCTAAGAAAATGGGGAAAAATCTGAAAAAATTAAATTGAAGCCAAATAAAACATTTAATTTGACTTAAAATAAACATTTTCTTCACTATAAAATGAGAATTTCCAGTGTTTTCTTTTTGTGAAGGAAACCAAAAATTTTCTTTTTTGGATAGAGCCAAAATATTTTAGTGAAGAAAAAGAATCATTTTTATCTATGGGACATGGTTCTATCTCTACACTTGACTCTGTCCAGGGCTTTTGTGTCTTCAGTTTGACAGGAGCTTAGTAAGGACTCTGACAGGAGTTCTTGAAGAAGGAACCAAATGAGAAATTTGTGTCAACTGCTCCCAACTGCTTGACTATCTAGTTATGTGTCTTTTCATAATTTAACTCTGCAAATAAATTTGCCCTGTAAAGTGTAAGGAATGTGTGACAAAAACAAAATTAAAGACACATGTTTATGAAGAGCTTCACATCCTTCCTCAATTTAAGTGCTGCAAATATTTGTGTCTTTTGTTTCATGACTTGGACAGTGTTAAAAACACTGAAGCACTTTCATTCGCACATCATCAACTTGCAGGAAGAAAATAAAAAATAATCGTGCCAGCAGCTTTGATATTATGTGTGTGACAAATACGGCGATGCAATTAAAAAAGCTCTGTAAATTATGGAATGCTGGACCTTAAGCCTCTGAATGTAACCTGTGAAGAGCAAATGCTGTTCTCCTGATGAGAACTATACTCTTCCCTGCATTTAAGATCATCTGCATTTAGTTCCCATTAAAAAAATAGATCTTGTGTTCTGTCTTTTTGTAAAGGCCAAAAGAGTTCAGTTACTACAACGTTTCCTGAGGTGGATAGGTGTGAATATAAAAGTTACTCCATGGTGAATGCCTTGGATGATCGTACAATTATAGCTAAGCCCATTTTACCTCTGAAATTTTGTTTCTCTTCTTCAGAGCTCTCTCTTGGCCCAGCTTCTTGGGACCCAACACATAGCAGCCAAGGAGGTGCCCATGCAGGTAAGCCTGAGCTGTTGTGCCCCGTGCCCTGCTCCTCTGACACAGCCTAGGCTGAGATCAATATGATGGAAATGTCATCTCTTCATCACTAAGGAGAGAAGGCTGATATTAAGTTTTAGCAGTCAGTGCTCACAGTGACAGAAATTGATACGCGTTTCTTGTGTTATTTCAAGGCTTGAAGCTGTTTGCAGCTGTGTCTTTATCAGAAATTCTTGCCTTTCTTCTTCTGACAAAGGCTTTTAAATTACTTTATATTTGTAGCATTTCAGCAGCTGTATCTATCTCTCTGCTCATACTCTTTAATTTGTTGAAATGTTCCAAGAACACTCTGGCCAAGGTAGTATGCTTGATAACAACTCCAGCCAGTCCTAGCTCAGTGTATAGTGAAATAGCTCATAAACACTCCCCCAGATCATTGTTTTACTTATGAAGATGCGGCCTATTCTAACAGGTTGTGAAAGGAGGAAAGCAGCAGCTGAAAAGAAAGCATGGCAGAGTTAGATTTTTTCTCCCTAAATCTTAGTCTTATCACCTCACCCCCCAGAAATCTTTAGGAGAAGCATCGATCAGTTTGTTTGGGGTCAGCAATGGCACCAAGAGCCTTGGTTAACCAGCTCCTCAGTTCCTCAGGATCAGTGAGTGGGAGAGGGATACCTCATCATGAGCTTGTGCACAAGCTACCAGCTGAAACATATTCACACAAAATATTTATCAAACAAGGCAAAATAACAAATGCATTTATAAAAAAAGCAATGGATTCATTAACAGGAAATAAAGCTAAATTAGTTGAATAAATAATTCATCTCAAATTTCTCGTTTCTGTTTTGCACCAAACATTTACATTAACTTTTTAATTCTTCAATCTACTGAAGCTCTGGAAGGACTAGAGCCAAGTGAAAGTAAAAATCAAACACACAAGGAAATGCATGTGAGTATCTGTTGTACCTCACATACATGGAGTGGCAGGCTGTGTCTCCATAAAAGCTTTTTTTTTCTCCTGAGATTTCCATTGCGTGACCAAGTTTTTGGGGCAATTAACAGAAGTGATTATGGCACATCCCATCTCTATGGAAAGACTCGAAGCTAGAAGGGACTTAAACTGTGTTTAAGGAAATGTCACAAAATGGTGAGAGAGTTCTTCAAATAATAAAAAAAAAAAACAACAAACCAAACCACACTGTACAAGATCACTTTATCAGAGTCTTAAATAGCAAACTATTATAGTGTTGATGATTGAGAATACCACTGACAGACTGCAGCCCCCTTAGAAGTTCTCCTTGAGTGCTAGCTGGCTGAAAACCACAGGTTAAGAAAATGCTGTTGCGTTGGTTCTGCCCAGTGGAGCTCTATAACATATGTACAGCAGACCCAGTGCTGATGCCCTGTGCCTGTCCCCTCATAGCAGACCTCCAGTTTCACTAAGACCAGAGCGTTGGCTAAGCAATGTCATTTCTAATCAGTGGAGTCGATATTGCTGAACTGCCATTGCCATATTGATTAAACAGTTAAAATATAGCATTACAAAACCAGTGAAAGTACAGCACTTTGAGTCAACAGCTCACTAGTGTTTCCAGTCCCTTCCACAGAAAGTAATAAAAAGTTCAACCAATAAAGTGGGATTTCAACAGAAGAATTTAACTTTAGTCATTGTCTGCAGCAGTGCTGTAGTCTTACAGACCACACCATGACCCCTCTCTATAACTTTGGGAGAGGCCTTGGTGCAGCCAGTAGTTACTGGTCACGGATTCGTTTTGTAATCAAAGACCACTTAGTTTTCACCATTACTGAATTCCTAGTCTGTATATATCTTTTCTTTGTCCCTGCCATTCAGAGCAGTCTCCATTTGTTGTTAATTTACAAACAGTGCAATGAAATAAAATGAGACTCCCGTAGGGCTTTATTTTTATTGTAAACATGGTAATGCTCAGTGAAAATGCTGAGGTATTTCAGCTACTAAACACAGCAGGAAAATTAACAGTTTTGGGGAGGTGGTGTCATGTCAAATATAGTGTTTGCTCAAAGCAGCATCTAAAATACTGTATTTTACAAACAACAAACATATTGTTTTTTCCCAAGGATTTTCTGACCACATCAAGGCCATGCCATACCAATGTATCTCATCTCCGTTTTGTGGGGAAAAATATAAAATAAAATAAACTGTGAAAATTACATAACTGAGACCTTGTTTCACTTTTTGGCCCCTTGAAAATTTACCTGAGTGACTCTTTTGGGAGCTCTAAATAAGACAATGGGATAAAAATGTGCTCAAACAATGCAAAGTTCTGCCCAGTCCCATCAACAGATGGAACAGCAAATTCACCTTTCTCAGGAAGAAAAAAAAAAAATCAATGTGTCCTCTTGGTTGAAGTATCCACTTCTTGCTTAAAAAAGGCTGAAAAATAAGAATCAATTACACTGAATACATAAATCCTGGTAGAAATCACTTCTGTTTCTGGCCATGGGACATTGCTCTTTATTATTTTTATGGTGTTGCAGAACTACTGAGGCTATAACGTACATTAAAAAGTAGGCGCCAAGCTTTCTTAAACCGAAGGGCTGGAGATGCACTTGCCTGGCCTGCAGTTAGCCACCATCCGTCGCTGTGTGCTCAGTGCCTGTGCACCTGGGAGGCTGTGGTGGACGTCCCTCTTCTCCCTCCATGAAGCAGAAGCACATTTCTTTTTTTTGAACAACGTGGCAGCCACACGATTGTTCTGCTGGGTGAATCCTTAAGCAAAGTAAGATGGAAGGAACTGATAGACTATATTTAAAGTCTATAAAAAGTTAACAGCCTCTTCTCAATAATTATGTATCTATAAAAAAAAAATAAAGATGATACAGGGCCAAAACTTAATGGCATTTATGTTAATGTGATACTGAATACTCACAGGCTGTAGATATCTGCAGAAGTGGGTCACGTATAGCTTAGAAGCTTTGTGTTGTATATTCTGTTCAGCATATGTCTGTTCAAATAAGTTTTCTGTGTGTAACATGAGCAAACCACCTCTAGTATTGCAGTGCTTCTCTTCACGCTGCCTGTGTCTCTTTGTGATCATGCTGTCCCTGCTGAATATGGAGGACCAAAAAACTCCCCTTCGTTGTTGTCTAATACCCTTGTGCTTAAAGTTCAAGTGGGAGCAAATCTGGTCCCAGCTCCTCGTCTTAGCTTTTGTTCATGTAAAGACCCATTTCTTATGCAGGATGGGAGTAAATTAAAGTGAGGACCTAATTCCAGTTGATATCAGTGCACAGAGGATTTACACCAGTGTTGCAGCACTCTAGTTTTATTGGGCTGCCCTGACTTGCTGTTACTGTGAAAACCTCCATGTCCATGTAATTAAGGGAGCCCTGAAAGTAATCTCTGCAGAGATCAGAGTTGAAGAAGCATTGTGAGATGAGAGGAAAATACAAAGAACTTCAGGAATCAAGAGAAGTATGTTCTCCTATTTTTTAACTGGAAACTCTGGTCTTCATTTCGATGCCACTTTTATGAAAATTCAAAGTTATATCAGGCATTAAAATGACAAATTGGCTGATTTTGTCTGTTGTTAGAAATATGGAGTACTATTTGCTTGTCAGGCAGCTTCATAATTAGCAGCGGTCTATGTGGTATCAAGGCAAGAGATCATCAGATCAAGTTTCATGTTTATTCCACTGCCAGCATCTTCCCTATTGCTAATGAAAGAGTCTCTCAGGGACTGGCATATCTGAGCCTGGCAGCTATGTAACATCACCCTTTGAGCTTCGATTCCATTCCAACCCTCATTCTCATTTGTTTTTTGATCACATCCCATATTTATAAATATATCTCCTAGTATCAAATGTGTTGTGAATAGTGTTTTTTAAGGCAAAACAAAATGATACATTTTCTAGTAATTTCTGTTGCTGGTCAGCATAACTGTGTGCTTGTGGGGTGTGTGTTTAAGCCATCCTGGAGTGTGGTCAGCTTTGTTGTTTTGAATGGGTACAGTATGTGTATTCAGGAAGGTATAACAGGCCGTCAAGTTACTAGTCTGACTCCTGCCTCTCCCTAAAGCAGAAAGCTTTTGGTTAGGGAAACTGAAACATCTCTGAAAATATCTGATTTAATGAGGGCAAGAATTGCGAATAATGCAAAGATGGAAATGGGATTTCTTAAGAGATTCCGTAATTTCATTTGCTAAAATACTCCCTGCAGAAAATCTCATCTTACCTTTTTCCAGTCTAGCCTTCTTGCTGTTGTTATGGTACTTCTGCATAACGTGAAGGAGCTGATGGTTTGGTATAAGCAGTAAGATCACAGGACTTTTGATACTGGAGTATTGGATCAGTTGTCATGTCATGACATACATATTCATAACCTAGCAGGCCTTGTAGTGGATTTATGCATAAGGGACTGATAAGAAAAAAAAATTGATTTATGATGATCTCAAAAACATGGTCTCCCAAGATGTATTCTGCAGCTTTGAGACCTACAGTTTAGGCTCTATTAATTTTACTGTGCTGTCTGAAATTATCCATCTGTTTAAAGGTTAACTGTCTTTACACTTTTGAAACAGGTAGTTCTGTTTTGATTCTTGCTTTGTTCATGCCACTGATTTATAAATTATTAAATCTATCACTGCACAAAAAGACTGAAATTGGTTGGCAGACTGCTACATCTACTTATTTCAAACTTCCTGGAGTAACTTTTGATATTACCCTAAATACTCATTGTTAAGTGCTGAATATACAACGCATATCCAATGGTATGTGTTATACAATGCAAGGAAATACAATTATTACAGCACAAATGTAGCCATGTGCTCAGAGGGGCATGTCAGACAAATCCTTCAACACAGCACCAATGCATGCATACAGTTACACAGCCACAGTGAGAGGTGGTGTGTGGGGTCTACTGGTTAAGAAACAGCTTCAGACAAGACCCATAGGATTTGGCTTTCATATATACATATACATCTGTTAAGTAAAGCAGGAGAACTATAATACATCTTTTTTCCTCCATCCAATACTGTTGAATGGTTAGACCATGACTCTCTTGCCCCTTTTCTTTCAGGACAACTGAGCCAGACTTATTTTTTTGGAAGCTCACTGCTAGAGATGCCAGGATGAAGATGAAGCAGTGATGTAGGCAGCGAGCAGGCATCTGCTACCCCTTGAGTCTGACTGTTAACAGGAGAGAAAAGCAGTGTGGAAAAGGATTTAGAGCTCACTGTTCCACTCATGAGTCCCCTCATAGAGCCTCTTGCTATGTGAGTATAGTTCAGATTTGTGGTGCCTTTTGACTATACTTAACCTACAGGTGAAAATCACGAAGTTCTCCATCACCTCTTCTCTCCTTCAGAGCACCATTCTACCGGTGCTCTTCAGCAGCTGTATAGTTGCTTTCATTTTTAGCATGTGAACATTTGAAAAGCCAGTTCAAGTGCATATTACTGGTATGTAATAATAAGCGAATTTTCTCAAAATTGTCTTGTGTGTGTGTAAGCATATATGTGGCTTTCTGTTGTAGGTGCTGAGTATACTGATCCATTGTAGTAGGTACATATAACAGCCGAGGTAACTGTTGGACAGTGACAGTTTTCTTGTTATGGTTGAGAACAGTCCTAACAAAAAAGGCTTACTGGTCATGAACCAGCAGTGTGCCCTCACAGCCTAGAAAGCCAACTAGTTCCTAGGCTGCATCATAGGAAGTGTGGCCAGCAGGATGAGGGAGGTGATCCTGCCCCTCTACTCTGCACTGTTGAGGCCTCACCTGGAGAACTATGTCCTCAGCACAGGAGAGACATGAACCTGTTGGAGCACACCCAGAGGAGGGCCACAAACACAATCCATGGGATGAAACATCTCCCCTACAAAGACAGGCTGAGAGAACTGGGGCTGCTCAGCCTGGAGAAGAGAAGGCCTTTCAGTATCTAAAGCAGGGCTGAAGAAAGGGACAGACTCTTCATCAGGGTCTGCTGTGGTAGAACAAGGAGAAATGGTTTCATATTAAGGAAAGGGAGATTTAGATTGGATATAAGGAAGAATTTGTCTACAGTAAGGGTGATGAGGCACTGGAACATGTTGCCTGAGAGAGGGTAGAAGCCCCATCCCTGGAGTCTTTCAAGGTCAGGTGTGACCAGGTTCCGAGCAATGTCATGTAGCTGTAGGTGTCCCTGCTCATTGCAGGAGAGCTAGACTAGATGATCTTTAAGGGCCCACTCCAACTCAAAAGACTCTATGATTCTCTAATGTCTCTATGTTGTGTATGTGTAAATTTGTTTGTCCAAAATCTTGTGGATAGAGATGGATTTTTCTGCAGAGCTAAGCTTTTAAAAATCCCACTAATAATTTTCTAGGTTTGCTTTTGAACTGTTAATTAAGTTTGGCTGCAGCACACAGCTCCAACAGACACTTCCTTTCTCAAAGCACAGGAGACCTATCCTTACATTCCCTGCTGCTTTTGGACAGATGCAAACCCAGGAGAGCCATTTTGCTTGTCTTTCTTGCTGGATCAGCAAAAGGAGAAATACTGCCTGTGCAGTATCTCTTGTATATAGAAGGAGCTGCTCAGCTTTGGCATAGCTGTATGAGAAAACTACTTCGCAGAAAAAATGTTCCTCACAGTATTATTCCATTCCACAGCTTAAGAAAGTCTGCAAGAGCATTCATCATCTAGTGATAGCCAAGGAAGAAGTTTGTTACACAGACTGATAGATGGTGAGTGACTACTGCTTCCAGAAAGTCATATTTGGAGTTTCAAAACCTTAATATTCTTATATATGGCATTTGCATGTGTAACACTGGACAAATTCCCAAGAGAATACTGAACAAATACCTTATGATCAGGTCCATTAACTGCACTGGAGTGGTCAGCACTCGAACTATCAGAAAACAGCATTTTGCCTATATATTTTTTTCCTAAAGCTGAAAATGAGCAGATTTCCCCCCCCCCCCCCAAAGATATGCAATTGTTAATATAAATGATTTTTGTTTGTGTTGGAAAGTGAGGTTCTCAGGTTTAAAGTTCTTGCATTTACAACATAAAGTTGAAAATTTCTACATAAAAAGACACTTTATGTGAAATAAATTATTTAAATGAACTCCTAATTTTCCAGTGAAAGCCCGATTATGTTGGAAAATTTTTAACCGTTTTCTCAAGAGTATAACCCTCAAGAGAAATGAAATATAGCTGATATATTCTCACAGAATGATAAAAGTCCTCCAAAGTTAGAGGATGCCTCAAGAGTTCACCTCATTTAGTTCTCATAGTATGCAATGCCACAGACAGAAAAAAAAAAGATAATGGCTTAAATCATTATAATGAAGAGTTTAAATGCTTATAATCAATATATTTTAAACAAGAGTTGGTTTCCAAAGTACTGACAAATGATTGTTTCACTGTAACTTCTAATGTGTGACTTTTATCTGAACTGGCTGTGCAATTTATTCTAAATTAGTACTTGTTTAATGTGATGCTAAGGGATTCCAGTTAGGAATGGGGTCCTGGTATGCTGAGAGGTATATGGATAGAGACTTCAGCAAAAAGTCCCATGCTGAAGGACATCATCTGAAGGAACACAGCTCAGAAGTCTTCCTTCTTCCTCAGAGATCTCCGAAATACTTTTCAACACTCTTTAACATGTTTTTGGCAGTAGACCACCCCTCTTCTTCTTCTTCTTTTTTTTTTTTCCTAAGGGAGAGCAAAATGCATATATATATATATATATATATATATATATATATATATTTAACTAAGGATTGCACATTATGCGTTGTGCTTGCATGGATAACATCCATAAATGTAAAATGTCAGTCTACAAATTACCAATCTCTTCCTGAAGTGCTATGGTCTGTGAGCAGACAGAGTTTTGCTTTTTAAGCAAGAGGCAAGTAAGTGAGACATTCTGGTACGAGATAATTATGGAAAACAAACCTCATGGCTGGGATTGTGGGAGCTGTTGTGATAAATACAGGTAAAAATTGGGAGCCTGAAAATAAGAATGCATTTATTCAATAGCTTTCTGTGGCCACGATGTAATTGAAAAGGATGCTGAGATCTCATTACTGCTGAAAAGGTCTCCTCACTATGCAGAAATGTGGACATAAAGCAATAGGGGAGAGCTGAATATTAGAAACATTGACCTGCTTCCTTTGGCTCTTGATTAGTCTGAGGATGGGGAAGATCTGCACTCCCATCTGGCAATCTCTTGTAAATATTGACTTTGAGGGAGCGATGCCATCCTGCCCGCTCACAGCGGTGCTTTCCTTTGTTACCACCAGATTGTGGCATTTCGGATAATGGCTCCCCTGCACACACAAAGTTTCCTCAGTTCTTTAAAGAGCTCCAGACATTTGAGTCACAACTAATTTGCCTACATCAGTGTACCTAATACCATCTGATGCACCTATTTGGTTGGTCCCTCAGCTTTCAAGTCTGATACTGCCTGATCTCCCAGAGGTCCCTTGTCATATCTCCCAGTCTACCATGTAGATGCTCAGTATGATTCTAATTGCAGGAGCTGCCTGTGTCTGGGCAACCAAAAGGTGGCCTTTGAATCACCATGGCTGGAATGGTAGAGCCATAGGCAGATGACAACCAGCCCAACACTGGCATGAGATTACTACAGTAAATTTAGTGATGTGGTGGCAATGCTTGTCAGAACGCGCACCTAGGAAGTGCTCCAAATAACAGATGGAATTCAGGACAAACAGTGGTGGAGTCCATGTGTCTTAGTTTCAGCTGGGATGAATTGTTTTCTTCTCTTCAGAGGTGAAAATTAGAAAATCACGATTTTCAGTGCAGATCAGCTGCGTATGTAGGAGTGGAGGTGTAGAGAGAGGAAGGCTTTTGGCTCTAATGCCAAGAAACAAGTGAAAGTTATTTCTCAAGCAACTGGACTCCAGAAAGAGCTATGAAAGAGCAAGGAGGACAGGCTATGGTGCTGTGGTCTGCCATTGAGTCACCACTACCCGTCTTTCAGTTGCGTTAAGCAAAACAGCTGATTTGATGAGGTTGGATTGTTTTTTTCTCCGATGATAACAAGTCATAGGACAAGAGGGAATGGCCTCAAATTCCACCAGGGGATGTTCAGGTTGGAAGTTAGGAAACATTTCTTCTCAGAAAGAGTGGTGAGACATCAGAACGAGCTGCCCAGGGAGGGGGTGGGGTCACCACCCCTGAAGGTGTTCAAGAACTGGGTGGATGTGGCACTGAGGGACATGGTCAGTAAGCATGGTGGGTATGGGCTGATGGTTGGACTAGATGATCATAGAGTTCTTTTCCAGCTTCAGAGATTATATGATTTTATGACTCTATGAAAATGTTTGACTTTGGGCAAAAAGCATTAAGAGGAAGTGGAGAAAACATGGGATTGTACCACAGAGAGTTGGTAGCTGACTTGTCATGATCCCTTTTACTAATGATAGCGCCAGGGGCAGCCACCTACCTGAGCATATTTTTCCACTCTTTCCACCTTCCCCCTGCTCCTGCTCCCTCTCGCTGTTCAAAAAGATGTTTTCTCACTGGAGGTCGGTGCAAAATCTCTCAGAACTTGCAGGGCATGTTTTTTGTTAAGTGCCAGGTGGTGAAATAAAAAAAGACAAGCGCACAGAGACTTTTCGTTACTGTGATTAATTCTCACGTTCTTACAACTCCTGATCCTGGCTGCATCCCGATGTGGAGGATTCAGTGTTTAAATAGCATTCACCGGTTACTATTGATCAGGGGGGCCGTGGGAGGAGTGCATTTATTCCTCCTGGATTACTCCTTCCCCTGCTTTGTAATTATTTGTTTCCACTTGTAGTGGGTTTTGTTATTTAGTGTTTAAAACTAGTTTAATTAATCTTTTCTGTTGTTGTTGTTTTGAAAATGTGACAGACACTCATGAGATAGATAATGGATTGATAAAGAACACTTGAGGGGACCCTGGAGTGCTCATCATTTGCTAGGTAGGGTATGTTAAACATAATACTGGTAAGATCAAGCCCTCCAGGACAAAAAATGAAAGAGGCATTTAATTGGAACACTTAGCAATCACAAAACCAAGACAGAGGTTAAATTGTTTTGAGCAAGAGAAATTAATACATTAAAGGTTACATTTCCAACTGTGAGGCTGCAGAGCCAGGCTCTTATGCAGTGTCAGAATTACATAAGGCAGAAGAAATGGCTCTGAAATGATTGTGGAATCATTAACAAAAGCCAAGGCAGAGTAAGACATTTCCCAGCAGGAGGGTGTGAAGAAGAATAAAGACATGGAGAGAGCTCATTAAGAATGAATTGCAGACCATAAACATTTGAAACCACTAAGTGTGGAGTTCTATCTGTTATCTAATGACTCAGAAATTATAAAACTAGCAATGACTTTCAGAAAAGGAGTTGACTTTGCAGGAGGTTGTTTGCCATTATGAAAAAAAGGTATTTCTTTTTTTCTAGTCGGGGAAAAAAATAAAAATCCTTCATCTTTGTAAATCAGCACAATTTAAGCAACTTCAGCTATACCCCAGAGAGATTTCCTTCTGTATAATTACACATTGTCTCAGATTTAGTAACAAGGATGTTGAAATGGAGGAGCTGCAGAGAGGATGAAGGAAGAGACAAGAGGTTCATTTCTTACTGTCTGACTGCAGATGATTAACCTCTTCATCTTTGAAAAGATCTAGCAAGTGCCGAAATCTCCCTAATTAGTGGGAATTTCATCTTCTTCTGTTTGATTACAGTCTAGACCAGCCTTTGCCTGATAAACAAATGATCGGCAAAGAAACAAGGGTGAATTAAATGCACTGACCAAACGCAGAGCACAGAAGGCAGCAGATTATCCAGCATGAGGAGCTTGTGTTTCAGTGACTGGGCTCACTCGAGTGACAAATTCCAACCCTCCAAATGATGTAGATTGTTTTGCTTTTTATTGAATTGATGCTGGATAGGTACCCCGGGCCCCATATTCCACGTTGGGCTGAGGGAAGAACAAGTAAAGGGGCAAGCAAGCAGGATTAAGAGACAGCATGAAGGACATCCACAAGGGAAGAGGGGCTAGAGGTTTGGGGAGCAGAGCTGGAAGCTGAGGGGCCAGCACAAGTTGATGACAGCTCACAGAAATGTTACAGAAGTTACATCTAAATTCCTTTTTTTTTTTTTTTTTCTGTTGAAATGAAAATCATTCCTCTTGAAATAAAATGCCCTGAGTTAAACACAACATTTCATTATTAGTATCTAACTTTTAGTCCTTTTCAATTTAAGATTTGTTTGATTCTGGGATAAAATGTACTTCCAAGGGAAGCCTGTCACTTCTTAGATATTAAGATTGAAAACCAACCGAATAAAATGTTGACAAATGACTCATCTAAAAAAAAATTACAAGGAGCACAGACTGATCCACACATTCATCATGGACTCATGGCTGCTGTGGTTGACCTAAATTTGCATTGGGGGGTGCAGAAAGCATGCAACCCAAAGCACCTTCCTGCTCTGGTGTGAGATGGTGGAGGCTCAGGGCAGGGCAGGAAAGCGGGGGGCAGCTCCGGAGTGGTCAATAGCAGCATCAGCTTCCGTGCTGCAGACACAAGAATTTCCCATTTGTGGTGGGTTCAGAGAGAGCTAAATGCACGCAAGGTCCATTTAATGGATCCGGTTTATAAAACTGGCTGCTACTTTCTGGCCAGCATTTATTTTGACGGTTTAATGACCTACAGTTCCGATTAAAAGCAGCTAGATGTCTAACTCCAGGACTGCGGCTATCGAAACTAGCATGGCTGTGTGCTGTGTTCATTTGTGCTTGTATTTAAAAGTACATACTCCTCAACTGGAGCTCACATGAATTATGGTGAAGCCGAATTTACCCGTCTGTGGTTGGGACAAACTGAGATTTGTTCCCTCCTTCGAGAAGGGAGTGGGGCCAGCATTGACTGCACCCACAGCTGCAAGGATCCGTGCTGGGGTCATCCAGACTCCAGAAGGGATCTGGTTTATGAAGAAAGGAGGAAAAGGAGAGAAGGCAAAAAAAAAAAAAAAAAAGACCCTGAAATTTCCTTGATAAATAACAGAGATGGAGCAGCTCCAGCGGGCAGAGCACTGGCAGTCGGTGTAACGCCACTCACGGCACTTTCGGCCGCTTCCTCACGCTGCTGCTTGGAAGTGCTGCAGGAGGAGGGCTCTGGTGGTGCAGCCCTGCTGCAGGGTGCAGCCTGCAGCACTCACAGCGGTACGTCCAATGGTCTTCGCTGCAATGCCATGTACTGCACTTTGCTGAAATCAATGGGACATGTAAATGAGCGCAGGCAGAATGCCTTCCGCGGCGAGGAACAAAGCAGCTGTGCGATCCTAAGCAAATAAAAGGATCAGCTTGCACGGGATGCACAAAGAGCTGTGACCGCGCGGTGCCACGCGGGTCTGTTTTGAAGAGGGGTATGAACGATTTCCTATGGCATGGGCGGTGCGAGGGGAACTCGGTACAAAGCCAGCAAGGTGTTTGCACGCGTCCAGCAGTGAATGTTAGGGGAGAGGCATAAAACAGAGGTTTGTTGAAAACCTCTGTGAGAGGAAAGCAAAATCTTTAATGGGATGGAAGAAAAGAAAGGTTGCATATATACAACTACTGAATAAACAAATTATATGTTGAGTCTAAATGATTAATTGCCCTGAAGAAATATATGGAACAGGCCAAACTGGAGAGCAAAGAAAAAGCACATTTCAAGGACAAGACAAAACCAGACCCTAAAAGAGCCGTGGCTTTCAGAAATCCCCCCCGTGAAATAAATGTCCTCCTAAACACCCACATGTCCCTGACTAAACAAAATTCGAATAATAAAATAAAACAAAAACAGTGACTTCAGGGGGAGAGGAGGGTAAGGAAGAGGGAGGGAGAGAAGAAATACACCAGATAAAGAGAAAATATACAGTGTAATATTTCATCTGCTGATATACCACAGTGAAGCATAAACTAATCCTCATTCATATGGGAATATTCACTCAGAATTTACTTGTGGCTTTGGTACTTTTTCTTGACTAGTGAGATTCCAGGTCTTCTGGAAGACCTGGAAAATTTTAAAACACAAATGTAGATAAGAACTAAGTACGTCAATTTGCCGCTGAGCTGCCAGTTCCTCTCTCTCCCATAAAAAAAACCCACACCTTGAGCACAGCATACCTTTATGCATGTATATAATAAAATATGTTTAACGCTATCTTGCAACTAGGGGTCATATGGATATGCTTTACATACATACTCACACAATACTCGTCACTAGGCTAAGTACAAGGAGAAAATAAAAAGATTTTCTTTGAAGACCAAAAGTCAGACCCAAGGTAACAAAAGTAAAGCGTAATTTACCCTGTAGTTAAAAACCAAAGGAGTCTTTTTACTAGGGGGCTGCTGGTTCTATTCATGCCATTCCAGAAGAATATAAAAGAGACGCTTTGGGATTTTGAAGTAAAAATTCACAACAGTATGTCTTTACTTTTTTTTCCCCTTCAACCAAGACATCTTTTGCTGGAGTCCTTTATCTAGAGCTTTGTATACATATTTTTAATCCTATACAAAAATGATAGGATGTCAAGAAGGATCTATAATAACACCATTTTTTTTATTTCACTTCAAAGACTTGGCAATTTCTGATCCATGTGACATTCACACTCCTTCAGGGTCAAACAACATCTTGCAGCCTTCATAAAATGATTAAATATTTTAAACAGCTCCTGCTTATACCTCCATCGCCCCTCGAGACTGATACTGTTATCGTTTTTGTCAAAGCCAGTTTCCATCCGCATTTGTCATTCCTGCTTGCATTTATGAGTTATCAATCGCCACGTCAAAATGCAAAATAACTGATGTTCTCTGGGCGGGATTGGATGGTCTATCTGGGGCTTTTAATCAATGCTGATTTTTATTTTCCATACCCATACATAAATCTTTACCATTCTGGGCCACATATAATGCGTTTGTACAAAACGCAGTGACAGAAGCAGTAGTTATATTATCAAACATTATACCTTGGGGCTAACTGAGTATCAAGGGCTTTCAAAAGGGAACACTGGGAATTACTGTGCAGGAGAGATGACTGCAGGAGAGAATATAAGGGATTGGTTGTTGCCATTTATAAATCAACATCATGCAAGCTAATCCTTCTCACTTAAATGCAGCCCAAATACTTTTCCTGATACTCTGAAACTCAACCCTATCTATTTTTTTAAAGCTTGCATAATGCACACAAACAATGGTTATATGCATTTTCTTATTTCTTCAACTTTTCCCTAGGGATGTATATAGAAACTGTGCTGACGTGTTGTTGTTTTTTTTTCTCCCCAAGGTCTACCAGCCAGTAAATACCCTCTTTTTAATCATACCTGAATTATCAGAACTCTCTCCATCCCAGTTTTTTTTTGTTCGTTTGTTTTGTGTGTGTGTGTGTGAGCAGCTATAATGAAAGGCGATTGTTTCATTCATTCAGAGGGTGTCTGTCTAGTTTGCTTAATGAGGATGGCAGCTTAAGGGCATGTCCCACCAGTGGTGCCAGGCATGATCCAGAGGACAGGTGGGCCCAGCCAGAACTACAGAGGGGCTGAGAGCTAACTGTGACCATGCACATTTTAGATCTGAGACCTGGAAAGTTGTGGGGTATCTGTGGAGGTTTCCCTGTGCTTGGTGCTGAGAGGGCTGGACTGAAGCAGTGGCATCCTCAGTGAGATAGCGGCTGTGACTGGTGAGCAGTGTCTTTTCCTCTTTTGAACTAAGCTTTCTGCCACAGGACCAAAACCTTCTTATCAAGTTCTCAGCAAAACCTTTTTTTTTTCTAAATAATACGTTTCTGTTTTGTGATTCCCCTATTGTGTATACAGGCTTAGAGAAAAACGTGCTGATAAGCCTTTTTTAGTGAACTGCTAAAGGACATTCACTGTGGGTATCTCCTGGGGGAAGGTGACCAAAACTCTCCCTATTACAGGGTAATATGTTTTAGTCCTCATTAGCTAGGACAAACAGGAGAGTCTTTGAATTGCTGCTCTACTCTCTCAAAGGTCACCTTATTTTATGTTTGTGACAAACTACAGTGTTTGCACTATGGTGAAGTAACCTTGATCACCCATTCCTGCTCTCCATCAGGGTCAAAGGGGCAAGTGTAATGCAAAAATTAGGTTAAGGTGACTGGAAGAGAGATCTCTGACAACACTGTGGAAGCCCAGCATTACTAAGCACCCTTTTCCAGTGTGTGTAAAACATTTTCAGAGGAAGAAAAGAGGGCAGAAACATACTGATGCACACCCATACTATATTGAAGCACAAGAGAAGGCACAGAAATTGGAAATGTTGTTAAAAGTACATTCTGTTAATCTTTCAGAATATCTGTGCCAAATCCTAGAAGTACCCAGCTGCAAAACATTCAAATTACCCTGATTCTGTTCTTCAAGTATGAGTGGAATCTTATTGATCTCTAGTGCACACACACAGCTCCCACAGCCATCTCTTGAAGCTGGAGAAGATCTTCAAGTAGGTGGGAATGGCACTCTCATTGTGCACCAGGAGTCACGATGAAAATGGTAACAATGAGGAAGCAGCAAGCAAAAATCCTTGTGTTTACACAGTGGTCTGAAGTCACAAACACATCGTTAAGGGTTTTTGTTTTTGAGAGAGAAAAAAGCATAATTAAGTTAAAATATAGTCTGAGAACAAATAGTTCATAGGACTCAGTATTGAACAAAAATGAATTGCACATGGTTGTTTTATAGAATCACCAAGACTGGAAGTGACCTCCGAGATCACCCAATCCAACCATACACCTACCACCAATACTTCCCCACTACACCATGTCTCTTAAGGAAAAAGAGGTTATCTATTCTGTAAGTTTCAGAAGTACTGCTTAATGATACCATCCTTCAGTCTTCAGTCCCTCTGATGATTGATACAATAAGCATTCACTGTTCAGTCAAGTTTTAGACCTCCATCCCATAAAGAATTACAATGTTGGTTTATCTGCCTTTGAGAATGAGCAAATAGACATCCAACAACACTGATGTCTTTTGCACCACACTTCCATTAGGTGCTGGAGCTGTACTTGCGCTGAAGCTGGTTTCAAAAGTGGGAGTGCTGTTATTGGATTGAGATGAGTTTTCATAAATGCGTGTGCAACAGATTTTCAAAGGCAGGACCCACAGAACATTTGTTCAAATGCTTCATTAGTGCACATTTGCTGACAACATGAAAAAGCTGGTGCAAATGAAATGAGGTTCATCATGGAAGAAACACCCTTGCTGGTCTGGAGCTAAGTAGGAGTTATGCAGTCGCTTGTCTTGAAACAAATTGCCTTCCCATGGTTGCTGGCCAGTAAGAGATGGGAGAATATGTATTCCAGATTTGGGCTATTCCCTTCGTCTTCCTTATTTATGACTTTCCATAGCAGCAGCACAGCTCTGCTAAGTCACTAGAAGATGGTGGGAGAGGAGGTATCTTGCTCAGTGTGTGCTGTGCATCTGAAACAGCTGTACATGAAGGGTAATCCAGAAGATGCCTCTTGCCCCATGAAGGGATGGCAGTGGTGTTGAGGTTTGTTGTGCAGCTCAGAATCCAGCCATACTCACTATGTGGTCTATTGGTGTCATTCATTCTCTCTCCAGACCTGTGTTTAGACAAAGAATTTAAAAGCGAATTGCCACACTTGAAACTCAAATTTAGAGTATCAGTTAATTCTGAATAGGGCCTTATGACTCCTGTAGCCTTCTGAAGTCAATAGCATCTTTCATATAATAAAACTGGTATGAGTAAGATTATTGGAATTCAGCCTCCACTGTTTTGCTTGGATTCCTGGTGATAATCTTGTAAGCTTGTTTGACCTAAGCAGTCAGTCTTAATTTTAAATTGGGACTGAACTCTCTGAAGATGTGTTAAATTCTCTTGGTACTACTGTTTCTGCTGATGGCAGGGATCATCAGTGATTTGGTTCTCAATTGGTTTGTAATGTATTTTGTCTGACAACTGTGTCTCCTGCACACCTCCCTGGCTCGCCCAGGTGAATAGGTGCTTTCCTGACTCTTGGCATGTGATATGTATTTTGTTTAGCTTCTCATTTTGGCTTCCTATTTTCTACAGTTAAAGTCATATTAAATTCACTTTAAATAGCTCATCTTAGTTTTGGCCTTCCAAAAAACTGATCATTTTGAATATTTTTATGAAGAAAGTGCACTTTCTTCTCAGGTTCTTCTCAGGTTTCTGAGCAGTAAATTTCCATCTGTGTCAGAGAGCACTGATGCTACCAGGCTTCTGAGACTATGCAAAATGCAAGTTAAAATACTACTAGTCACCTTTATGTCTGTCTGTGTGACTTACTTTTCAGTGACTAATCAGCAGGTGTTACCAAATGCTTATATTTTGTCATTTTAACATTTAAAATTAGTGGCTAATGGAAAAATAAACTGGAACTTCTCCACTATTTCTCCTTCTGCCAGATTAATTTATGAGAAAATTAGGGAGAGCTAAGCATCGGAATTATACATATGGAGAGTAACCTTATTTTTGCATGTGCGTGGTTCATGGGTGCTGAAGACATTAATGACAAACCTAAAGTACTTATGTTTCATTGTCACTTCTCATACATAAATGAAATATGAATCTAAAACTTCCGGGCTCAGTCAGTTCAACTAACTTTAGGAAAATATTCCAGCTATTTGCAAGTAGGGCCCAATCAGTACAAGAACTAAGTGACCTTCAGACATGTTCTGAACTGTCAGGTCAATATTTTTTTTCCCATCTTGGCCACTCTAAAAAGATAAGATCAAAACTTTCAGGAAAAACTTTCAGAAGGAACTCAGATTTCATACAAATTTGCTTTGCTGCTTTTGACTTAAGCAGTAAAAAAGATGCTGTATCTTCAGTCTTTGAGGAGAAGGAAAACTGTAAGGAGAAGGACAGGTTTACCAGTTTAAACTGAAGTAACAAATCTCCTTGCTAGACTACCAGCAATTTGCTATTTTACTAAATTGTGTAAAGTGACAAGATTTTTCTTTATCAAAGAAACTGATCCATCTTGGGTCATTTTGCAGCTGACAACTTGGCCATGTAAGCAGCTACAAATATAGGCACATTATCAAAACCAAACTTGAATAGCTTCTTATCAGAAGGGATAGCACTTAAATTACTTTGTTTTCAAATCCCACTCCCACCTGAGGTGTGCAAATCTCACTCATTTTAGGGTCCACTCTTTCAAAGAGCATCCCTCTCCCCAAACTCAGCTCTTGCCATCCTGCCCCCAGTAAAATAAGTTGGAAGATTAGTGCAAGGGACCTTGACTGTGTTTCCCCTTCACATCTCTGAGAGAGAAACAAAACTCAAACCAGGGTTCTGCTGGTTGCAGTGTCTTTGACAATGTCAGGTTCATGGATTAAATTAATAAACTTCACATGCCCTACCCATTTGGGAAGAAATAACAGGGTCTCCGGAGACGATGCTATGGCCAGATTTATGATTCTGTATTCAGACATTTAGAGTTTTTCAGCTCTATAATTAGATAGAGCTACATGTTAAATAGCCACAACAGTCCAAGGAAAGACCTCTTGATTCTCTCTGTTATGTGGCTGAAAGCAGTGGCAAGAATAAACTATTGACTGTGCAGCAGGAGCCTTAGTGGGTTAGGGAAAGAGAAGACTGGTATGACCTAGGTCTTCAGAAGAGGTCTTGGCTTATTTTCATTCCCTTGCGTTTAAAATATCATATACCTGTAAAGTAAACCTAATAACTGACCAAAAATAGCTGATATACACCAAATTATGTAAGACATTCTATGGATTGAGTAATACAACACTGAGTTGTATAACATATTTACTGTCCTCATTCCTTATAACTATTATTTATGCAGCAGAAATGGTAAGTCACAGTTTGAACCAGTGACTGAGCACCTGGTGGGAAGACAGGGCCAACCCAGAGGAGCTCAGGTGCATGCAGTGTACCTGAGTGACTGGAAGGGGTGGAGCCAGGATCCACCTCTTCCCAGACCTCATTTAAGGGTTGGCAGTGGAGGTGAGGGTATCTCAATGGAGATCTCTGCCTACCTGAGTCCTTCTGTGGAGAACTAGTTTTTCTTCCTCTGTTTTTGTATTTGCAGCTGCTGTGTTTGGGCTTGCTCTTATTTGCTGCTGCCTGAAATTTGTTACCCTGCAATCACTGATAAACTTTCCATCACGTTATGGTTTATTAAAATCTATAGTGTAAATCACTCTATCAACCTGAGAAAAATTGTACTTGCTATTAGAATATAAAAAGTAAGCAGAAATATTAAAATTAATTAAAAATAAAATCCCACTGAGTTTAGTCCATGTATGCAAAAACAAATTTAAAGAGAAATTCAGGAAAGTGGCAAAATTCCTCTTCAGTTCAGTGGGGCTGACTGTGCATCTCCAGTGAGATTAAGTTTTATAGAAGTGTTAATATTTGTTGCCCAAAAAATTTACAATCTTTTGAGTTTCTTAGCATCTGAAAATGAACTCAGAAAAATCTAGTGTGAGTGCAGAAGAATGGTAAGAAGGGTGATCATTTTGAACGCGCCTCCTTTTGTGGGAAGAAAGGTGCCAATGACATGTTATTGGGCAGAATTTACTGGGGAAATACTGGTTACATGTAATGTGTGGCAATTACAGTCACTTTTACTTGAAAGTGTCAGAATTGCCATACAGAGAGGCACAAGGACCTTACCAAGATATACCAATGTTTAAGTGAAGAAATATACTACTGTTAAAAGCCAAGGTCCAAACATCTTAAAACTTTAAATATAAAAAATGGACAGTATAAAAAAAGTAATATGAGAGAACTGTAAAGAGGAGGAAGCGATTGTGTAAGACAGAGGTTCTAAGGTAAGGTGAAATAAGTCTGATGGATGTGGAAGTATCAATAGCAAGTAAATATAAGATAGTCCTGCATGGCTGTGTGTATGTGTGTGCTGGGGAGTATTAAAAAAATCCAAACGAGTACGGAGTCATGGTCAATCCAATATCTCCTTATCATAGAGGAAGAAGTTCTGAATCTGGAATATAAGCAAATACAGAAAATGCTGTTATAGACCACTGAGCACCTGACTACCAGGAAATACTTAGGGCTCTGCTTCATGGTCCTAAAGACATCTCTTAACTTAATGGCATGTGGTCAGCAAAAGAAAGCAAACAGTATCTGAGCAGCCTGTGCGCCTAGAGCTTTCTTGCCACATGAATACTCTTTTCTTCAGCCATGGAAAAAGTATGACCAAGTCGAGGCCAAGGTTTCTTCCCTACACTGCATATAGAAACTTTTTTTCCTGAAATAAATGAGGAGAGAGTTCTGTTTTTTAACACTGTTATAACTAGGGGAGTTTGGTGTCTTTGTTAAGTCATGTCACCTTCCACCTTTAGACGGAGAGAAAAAGAACACAGCCAAATGCACTTGGGCACCAAAGCGATAGGAGCAATGAGGCAGTTTAAATAAAATAAAAAACCCTTGTTATGACAAGTGACTAAAACCCACAAATGAATGCAGAATTCCGCTATTTAATATAGTGTATGCTGATATTTAAGCAGGTCTATATCTGTCAAACAAGCCTCTTTTCTGAGACTGGCACAGACTGTTCTGCGTTTAGTTTCCAGAATCAGCAGATTACATTGGCAGAACAAAGCTGTCATATTTGGTGGTATTTTGTTACATCCATTATCTCACTTAAGTTTAGACATATCTTAGCAAAATCAGATCCCACTTAAAGACTGCCATATTTTGCAACATTAAACAAAATGACAGTCTGCTTTAAAAAAAAGTTCATTAGGAAGCAATGAGTTGGTGGAAAAACTGCACGGCTGCTTCAGAAATGAGGAATGAAAGCCTGAAACATGGTAACCTTTCAGCAGCGGGCCAAGAGCATACATCAGGATTATTTGACTAAACAAGAGTATTAAATGACTTCAGTAAACAGAATTAAATAGAATGAAAAGAATCAAGGATTCTTTGAAATTGATTAAGGAGGTGTTACCTCAAGACCTGTAGGGAAGGGATGGCACCGTGGACCACTTATGCTTTGATACAACATATTTGGGGCAGTCATAAATAGTGATAATGGAAGATCTTTGTCAGCTGGAAGACAGTAGGTACACAACAAGATTGATTGCAGTCTACCTTTGAAAATAAAGGTTATAGCATGTATAGGTACTTCTCTTTGATTCTGTTTCTCCGAGGCCTACTGATGGTCAGTTTCCTTCAAAAAGTGAAATTTTGTTTTAATTATCTCTTCAGAAGGATGAAAAAGACAGTTGCTATCCTGAAGTGAGGGGCTGGAGCTGGTAAACCTCCATGCTTCAGTTTAGATTTGCATTTACATGTTAGAGCTGTTTTGTTTTGAAACAACTTCCCATTTCCTTATTACATCTTGTTTTTCTTTTTATAAGGATAGACTTGGTCTGGTGATGATGGATGAAGTATCCACCACAGAGATGATGTGATATAACAAGCCACTGAGTTATGCCCCATGAACATGGTTTTTAGCCAGAGATGGAACATCACTAACACCTTTGTTATTGGTTGCATGGCAAATGTCCAAGATGTGACAGACCAGTCCTCGTAGTGCATGGTCACATGCATGTGCTACAGAGCAGCTGAGGATATGTGGTGGTAAAAGATACACTATGTACCTAGGAAATTGCTGTGCCAGAATAATATTGCCCAGAAAGGTAAACATTGTCCCAGGCGCCAGCATCCCAGGCCAGTATTTACCTGAGTACATCCATGCACAAATTCCACTCTGCACCCAATTGATGCAGGAGTCTGAGTACAGATAGGAGGGTTTTTTTGTTTTTTGGTTTTTGGTTTTTTTTTTTAGTAACCTATTTAGCTGCTTTTAGCCTCTCAAGGGAAAGAGCATTCTTTGAAAAAAATGCTGGATGCTTCAAAAAGGTTATTTTCAATGTTCTTTTATTCTCTGTATCTTAAATAGTACAAAGAGTTGCAGTGGTATTATGGACCTGTAATTATAGGGCTTGGGGGACAATCTGTCTTTTGTAGTGTTTTGAATTCACTTCTGCAACAACACAGACAAGAAAAGAACTTGTTGGCTAACCCTATTGTTTTAATGAAAGTCACACTTCAGTGTGTGCTTGGAAGAAGTAAAGCTCACAGCTGGTTATGAGAATCATATTCCCCCTGCTCTTACCACATAGACCCATGCACACACACTTGAGAAGTTACAGAACCTATTGGCATGATTGGGCTCAAGACTTATTTTAAGGTGAGCAGATTTCAGATTGGATATTAGCAAGTATTTCTCCTCAGAAAGAGTGGTGAGGCAGTGGCACAGGCTGCACAGGGAGGTGGTGGGGTCACCATCCCTGGAGGTGTTCAATCCCTGTGTGATGTAGCACTGAGGGACATGGTCAGTAAGCACAGTGGGCATGGGCTGATGGTTGGACTGGGTAATCTTAGCAGTCTTTTCCAACCTGAATGATTCTATGACTCTGTGATCTAGGGCTGACGCAAGCAATTAAGAAAGATCACTCATAGTTTCTGACAGCGTATTTGTAAAAGACGATTAAAAGCTGTGCTTGGATGTGTGTGTGCTTGTGCACACACATATGTATTAGAGGGGGCAGAAGAGAGAAGTTTTTTTTCCTTTTTTTTTCTTCAAAAAGTGAATAATGTCATCGTTGATTTAATTAGCAAATTCTAGATGTGCTGACAAAGGAAATTTTCTTGGGAGATGCACTGTGTTCTGTCAGTGGTCTAAATGAATAGGCTGAGCTGAGTTTCTGGTAATAACAGATGAACAACACAACTCGCCAAACCTCAAACACTGCATAAATCAATTTGCTGGGAATTAACCACTTGCTTTAAAATTAGGGGTTACTTGACAGGGTTTCAGTGATTAGGTTGTCAGGGACCTGTATTTCTAGCTGGGATTTATCTTTCATTGATATAAGTACATCCCCTTACAGGCAACAGAGTGAGTAGGGGTAGCAATCTGAAGCACCAGGCTGGTTAGGCAGTGTGGTTTTATTCTTTGTAAGTACTAGGCAGCATTTGGAGGTGGACAAAGGAGGGAAGAACAGGGACACTTATCAAAAAGAAAATGTGCTGGCTTTGTGAACTACTAATAATGCCCAGGATATTAGTACGAGAATGGTGAATGAGGGGAAGTATTTCAGAATCCCTGCACATCACATGGCCCTTCTGTGCAATAAGGAGCTTAACAGTTTGTTAAATGAGATGCCGAAAAATGTTCAATTATACAGAGAAATTAATGGAAAGCAGTAAGCCACTTGGAGGTCACTTCATCTTGTGAAAGTTGAGCATTCATGTAGTGTACAGAGCCAGGGCACCATTTTTATGATTAAACTTATATTCCCATATACTTCAAACAATGGCAGATGGTAGACAGAGCAGTGAGATTAGGTACATATGGTAAACGTGGGGGTGGGGGGAGGTATGGGACAGACAAAGCAAAGGATCATAGACTCTGACGGTCAAATCAGAATGTAAAAGATCAATAAAATGTTCATAGAAATTGGCCCAGGAAATATCAGGGGTCATCTGTCAGGTCTATTTATTGCAGCATTCCTGCTTAATTTTACTTAGCTAGTCGGGAAAGTCCATCCCCCTCACTTCCTTTTTACTGGTGATCTCTTTCACTGCTCAGGCACACTTGTTTTCTGATTTTTTCCCACACAGCTCTGCAGGATGATTATTCACGTTGTCCCAGTTATGGACTTCAGTTCGCACAGTGTCTTCCTGGGCTTCTTTACAAACTATATTCTTCTCATGATGCTGGGTCCCAAGTCACCGTTTCCTTTTAGTATCTTACCTTGGGAGATTTGCCTTCCAGGGAAGTCACATAAATACATCTTGCTTTCATTTTCTGATGGAACTGGGAGTCAATGCTCAAGATTAGATCTTGGCTGCTGTGAAGTAAGAGCTGATGAGACCAAAGGCAGTCAGTAGAAAGTCTTTCAAGACAGTCAATTGCCACTTGCTTACCATTACAGAATTAGTATCTGGCAGATCATGAAGCCCCTTTTGAGGCTTCCCTGTCCATCCCATCAAGGAGGCTACTAACAGGCAGCTTAGCTTTTATCCCATGCTAAAAGTCTTTTCTCCATTTTTTCCTTTATTCTCTTATTCTTCCTTTTAGTTCTCTGACCTGCACAAACCAAACATGAGTATTTCTGATCATTTGGCTGTACACTAGCATTCTTCTTTCTGCTCTCCTTCTCTGTTTTTTTTTTTCCTGTCATCTTCCACAACCTCTCCCTCATTTTCTCTATCCCTTTTATCTCATTCTGATATTTATTTCACCCCCCAACCACGTGCTGTAAGCATTTCCTCTTCATTTTGCATTTCCTGCCTTTTCTCTTTGATCACTTTCAAGAATGCAATAATTAATTCTAGGTTTTCTGGGCCCTCGATCTTGTACATGCCCTGATATCTAACTTCTGCCCTTTCATTTGCAGTAACTCATTTCTAGCTGGGTTGCAGGTGCTAGTTCAGAGTCACTAGTTTACTTTCATTTGAACTCAGAGTCCCTGAGCTCCCCAGCCAAGCTGGCCGCAGTGGCAGCTTGGCCAAACCTAGAATCAGCCAGACAAACCAGCTCTCATTTCTGTTGTGCATTTCCCCTCCCATAATGCATTACTCTATGTAATGATAGCCTTCATCGTGGTGACTCCTGGCTGGGTCCCGTGGGAAGCTCCAGTGCAACTACAGCTTTTCAATCTCAGCAGGAGTTAGAAATGTAATTCTTCCAATAGTCTCTGTATAAATGTATTTTCTCTTGCTGAGCAGTGAGAAATCTGCCTGCAGTATGAACAAAGCAGTGGCTGCTACAATGGAAGTTGTAGATTCTCCCCCTGGTGAAGTCAGTTGGCACAATCAGGGTCACAAAATCACAACCTTCAAAATCATCCTGAGAATGGATACATTCTGTACCACTTTCTGTCCTCGTTATGATCTCTGTCACAAGAACAAGTTATCCCTGAATCTCAGTGTCTGAGATGCTGTCTTCTCATTTTCATCAAATAATCCCTGTTCTTGTGACAAAAGATTGTAAGTAACAGGAACAAAAATGGCCCCAAATGAAGCCATTCTCATGACAAAGACTGTAATGAGAACAGAAAATGGCACAAAATCAATTCATTCTCATGACAACCTTAAGATTGTAATGAGGACAAGAAAAACAGTCTGAAATTTATCAATTCTTGTGACAACCCTGAGACAGTAATGAAAGCAGCAAATGGTATGAAATTGGTCCACTCTCGTGATAGACACTGAAACAAAACCAGAAAATAGCAACACGTTTATCCATCCTTTTGACAACCTTAAGAGTGGAACAAGAATAGAAAAGGTTAGGAAAATTAACCCATTCCTGTCACAAACAATCTGATAAGTGTAATAACCAATTGTCCTTTCCAAATGGCATAATTCAGCCATTTGAGCACTGGCTTCATACTAAACTGGAGGAGTAATTAAGTTTCAGAGTATCTTTGTGCATAGCTCACGTCTGGTTTAGGTATAAAGTCGCAGTGACTCAACTATCCTTGTTAGTGAAGGCATACAAGGTGGGTGCTGTATGCCAGCTGGAGAACTCTGTCTCTCCAGGATGGCTATCACCAATGCTGTTCTCACAACCACCATTTTATTAATTTAATGTCTTTGTGTTTGTGCCTGTGGCATCCTCAGCTCTTGGTCAGTGATGGGGGACCTGTTGGAAGCACATCTTCTGCATCTCTGCTGTGTGGCCTTGTGAAAATACAGGTTCTGCTAATACAGGTGATGGGGTGCAGACACGTGGGCTTTGTGCTTATATATGTGCATGTTTAAAATATCAGTGGAGTCACATGTGCAGTGAGCCAGATTTATCCTCAGTTTGTGTGGTCAGGCCTGGCTGCACAGAAGAAAATGGGAGAGGGCAAAGAAGAGTTCAGTCAGAGATGTGGGTGAAGATGTAAATAATAAGGGTGTTAATGGGTGAGAGGCAATCTGTCTGAACTAACTGGGGAGCAGGGAATTGTCAACAGTTGTGGTTTTCTGTTTTGTTAAAAAAAAAAAGTCAAGGAAGAATTAACAAGAAATTAAAGGGCAGAAAGGTAAAGGCAGAAAAGGCACACAAGATGAGGCAAAAGCTAACCCTGGAATTAAGCCTAATTTGAAAGCGGGTATGAGTGAAATAAATGAGAAAGCAGTGAGTAAGGAAAGAGGAGGGAGCAGCCTGAGGATTGCCAGCTTTTGAGCACAGAAGGAAAAATGCTGCACCCAAGACTGATGCACTCACCTGCAAATGGCCACCACAGGGAAAGAAGCAATGAGTGGCTCTGTGTTTTCTAGACTGAAAGAGAAAAGACAGTTCCTCACTGACTGCAAGAAGCATGACTTCAATGGGAGGGGCGAGGAATAAAAAAAAAACAAAACAGTAAACCTCTTTCTCTTTTTCCAGTCACTCTACCTTTATTTTGTGCCTTCAGTTAGCTGTGAGTGCAAATGATATCATTAAGTTATCCAGCTATCTGACTGCACCCACAAGTCAGTACTTGGAAGGCTGAATCCTATCATTTGCACCCGGGGTTAATGCACTGGAGTGAATCTTGGGTGCCAAGTAGATTCCGGCAGAATTGGAGGCTGAGCTGAGGCCAATATAAAAATATATCCTGAGCATTTAGCTGGCACTCTCCCGCCACTTGGATGACACCTGACCTTTGCTTCTGTGTGCGTGTGTTTTTGAGCTGCCCAAGCAGAGAGAAAATCATTTTGAAGCCTCCTGCTATAAAAGTCAGTATCTCCCCGAGTGGACTGACTGTCCTCTGAAAAAGTGTAAATGCTTAACCTCAGTCAAGTAGGCTCAAAGGGCAACACACTGGCTTGCTGGAAGAGGAACAGAGAGGGAGAAAGTGTCAGCACGTACGTATGGGAACTATTCCCTGGCTTCCTCCTGGGCTTTTGCTACCTTTTTTGTTCGCTCTCCAAATTTATTGTTTATTGGTACTTGCCCAGGCTACGTGAAAGGCTCCTTACAACAGGCTAAGACCATTATGATTCGTGGGAAATAAAAAAAAAATAAAAATAAAAGCATCTCCACATTAAAGGGGGTATATCTCTTTAAAAAATATCCTCAAAAAAAATAATCAGTTGTTAGAGGCAGTGTTGCCCCAGTGCCAGCTTTATGCCTTCAACTAATGCGCTTCTCCAGGAACAGTCTTTAAATGAGAAGTTACGGCTGCTTTTCTGATTGAAACAAACTAGTGTTGATTGCTGATCAGCCATCTGTAAAGGAGGGCATCTCAGGAAGGATATGAGCTAATGAAAAAATGGACCTGATTTGAAAGTGTGATGTGCTTCATGCCACAGGCCAGTCTGAGTGGCATGAGATTATATCAGTGCAAGTGAGAGGTAGATTGAGAATAAGTAACTTCTGTCTTAAAGATTAAATGGCAAATTTGCTATTAAATGTGAAAGACATAAAATGGAATTAACGCTTTGAGGGTGTTAGCTGTGGTTATATACACTCTGCAAATGGCACTTCCATCCTGTCACTTGCGTTGTCAAACGGCACACTCTTCTCATTGCAGCTCAATTAATACTCATCCAGAAGTATCAATTAAAGAAATGAGAAATGAAGTGTTGACCCTTAACAGCCACCCACACATCACCCACTTCACAAGCACATTTCGTGTGGCATTACTTCTCCAAATGACCTTTGTAACTGGTAAAATATTATTGATGAAATCATTAGGTTTCTTGGTAACCAATTGATAATTTTCATCTGGGTTGCTTGGTGCTGATAACATTACCCTTGTTGTAACTAAGAGACAAATGCTGCCGTGGAAGCACATGGGGCTCACTGGGTACTCCTGCATTTTATAACTTGAATTTCCAAATATCTTTGTTGCACACTAAAATTAACAGACCTGACAATTAAAAAAACAAAAAACAACAAATAAACAAATAAAAAACCCCATCCCCCTAAGAAAACAAAACAAAAACAATAACAGAGGAAACAAATACAAAACGTAGAAGTGGTAAAGGGAGCTGTTGTGTTATTGTGTGAGGTGTTTTATGCTGAGCTTCATGATGTTTTGTCTTGCTATTACACTGCATCTAGCTGCATGCTTTTGTTTTGTGACATGATACAAACTGACATAAGAAAAAACTAAGTAGACATGCTAGATTTGGATTCAAACTGGGATGTGAAACGGAACAGCCCAAATTTAGAGGGAGTTTGCTTGGGACAGAGGCCAAGTACAAGCTTGGCTGTGATACCTAATTAATTTTGAAGAACCCCAAAATGTAAAGATATCCAAATTCAAAATGCAGGGGTCTAACTCCTCTCTAGATATGAGCACAAATGAACAGAAAATATCAAGTGGAGTATTCTACTGTATTTTGAAGTTGTCTTTCCACCCCTCATTTCTTTTCTTGGTTGTTTTTTGCCAACAGATTCGACCCTTTCCTGAAATTCCATCTCATGCAAATCCCTAGGATATCTGTGGATGGAAATTACTTTTGCTACATGACTTCCTTGCATAGTCAGGTCTTTAGTCATTTGGGTTTTTTAAAATTTCCTTGAGTGCTTTTGATTGTGTGGGTGTTGCTGTACATGCCAGTATGTTTCGTGTCAGCTCTTTTCAATGCTCTGCTACTTACGCTTCATACAATTACCTTTCGTTGTAGTGCAGCATCAAATATTTTCCTGTAGATTTTAAAATCATCAACCACATTCGTTTTTGTTTTATCATGTTTTTTGCATATGCATTTACATTTAATACACATCACAAATTGAGACTGTACTACCTGGCTTGGTCCTACCTCAACAGAAGGAAGCTCTCCTTCTGCGACCTTTTTACTGTTGTATTAAGAGGCCATCAGTTTTGCTGGAGGAGTTCTACTATGTCTCCAGTCGAGCCTAAATTGAAGGGCCAAGGCGTACATGCTGCATCCTATCATTATTATGCATATCACCACCAAGGCAGACTGTCATCATTTTCAAACAATAATACTTGCAAGTCAAGACTGTCAAAGCTGCTTAAGGGATTCAGATACCCCATTTCCACATAGTTAAATGGGGCTATTTTGAGATGCTCAGTGATACTGTTTACCCCAGGGAGTGCATGAGGAAAGCCTTGTGTGTAGAACACACTTTCCAATGCAGATGCCTTGGTGGAGGGGCCCCGTGTAGATGAAAACAGATGAAAATGGAAAGGCTTAACAGTATTCTGTGAAAAAAAAAAAATCATATGTGGTGATGGGCTAGATTTTCAAACTCTGCTTATTTTGGTAATGCTCAGTTTTTCAGTCCAACCCAGTTGAAAGAGAATGACAGATTGCAAAGACACTGGTGGTTGAATATTGCTAAACATGGTCTATGAATGACTTTCTTGTCAGTTGTTTGGACCTCGTCAAGCTTAAAATGTTTATGTGGTGATTTCCATGCTGAGAACTGGCTTTGTTCAATCACAGATGCAAGGGAAGGACAGAAAATCAGAAGAAACTAATAAAAGTAAAACAAAGAAATTGGAAGTAGGGAAAAACAAAAAAATAAGTAGAGAATACATAGAAATAAGTATTACATTTTGCTTGAAAATTAAAAGGAGGAACGTCAGAAAATACCAGAAACTGTCTCTAATCTTAATCATTGCTCTGGTTCCTGTTCCTTATAGCACTCTATGATATTACAACTTAGACTTTTTCATTTGAGAACTCGTGTCTGGTTTATTGAGAAGAGCATCCTGTGCAGTGATCTGGACAACACAGTAGCTGTTGCCAACTTGCTTATATGTTGTGGAAATGAAAAAAGCTCTTGTGTCTGGAACAAGGAAAGTGGGGGGAGAAAAGGCTTGAAACATAATACAGAGTAACTTGATTCTAACACAGCTCCATTCCCAATTTTTTCATCTGATAGTAGGCAAGTTGCTTCAGAAAAACTCTTCCACAGGAAGCCTGATTTTCAGGGATTGGAGTAAGGTGTTAGAGGTCTGGTTGTTAGAGCTTCAGACTTCCCACTGCCACACCTGAGGTTAAGAGGATATCTGCTCTGAACAGAGAAAGTACTATGAAAGTGCAAAACTCTACAAAATCAGACTGGCATTTTTAGTTGGAAATCCCAAATTAAATGACACGTTTGAGAATTTTTTGTATTAACCTCTGTCTCAGTCTTTATGAATTTAAACCAGAGGCAGTAATTTCACATTTCTTCGCAGTATTGTTGTGAAAGTAATTTCTTAATGATGGCAAAAAATCTAAATGACTGTTATAACAATACCACAAGAAGAGCGAGAGAGGAAAACAATAATTTTGCATTCAGTAAAGAGCTGGACAGTCACACACTGAATGATGAGGATAAAGAATAATACCGAATAGTTATCTGGTTTGAAGAACCCTGTTTTCCTTGTTTACAGAATGGGTAAGGTACTGTGGAAAAACAGGACACAATCATGTAATTAAGGGCTGTGCCATAGCATGTAAACAGAAAGAGGGCAAATAAAGGTTTTGTAGTGACACCAATTTTGACTTTTCATCTTTTGTTAATTTTCTTATCAGCTTTGGCATTTTTTAATGTGTTCTTAGATTAAAAAATATATGATTACTGATATCTGAAGATATACTTAAAAACTCGAATTCAATATACTATTAGGTTTGTATTTTCATATGAATAGTTTTGTAAGTGGCAAAGGGAAACCTGTCCATCTGTTGAGAAGGATGGCCTTTTGGGTTTAGCATCTTACATACTTAGATTGTGTGTATAATGACTCAAGGGCAAAATCTAGAGGTACTCGTCAGTAGAAAATGACATCTGTAGGGGATGGAAAATGAAAAATATTTTTTAGTTTAAAAAAGTCTTTCTAACCTACTTTTTTTTTTTCTTTGTTCTGGAAGGTACTATTGAAGTGCTCTGTGTAACTGCTGGCATTGGCTATTACTGGGACGAAGTGGGGAAAGGTAGGCTGACAGATGGATGTAGCTGCATTATAGACATTTTCTATAGTCACCCCTCCGAGAATGAAGGCATAAATGAATGTGAAGGTGAAACTTAAAATGTGTATGGATGTTCTTTTTATCCAGGAAAGGACAACTAACGAAGCAGTTGGAGCACAGTATTTTCTTTGCAGGCGTTCTATCAGGCTTATAATGACATATCTTGGAATAGGAGAGTCACAGTGGACTCCCTTGCTTAACTGTCGTCATTACTTACCATTTGTAAAATGGAAGGCTTTCTAATCCTGTGTCGGTGTGCGTGACTCATCCTCAGTGACTCACAGTGAGCAGGAGCTCTGTAAAACAGTTTCAGCTGGAACTCAAGCCCTGTGCACCATGTGGCATACAAAGTCAAAATGAAGCGGCAAGCTGTCCTTTCCCCTCTGCGCCCTGCCTCACCCCTTACCCTCAATCATATGGCCAGAATTGCCTTGCAAGTGGCTGCTCTGGCAGACCAGGAATTTAGGAATTATTCAATAAAGCTAATTGATGGTCAGATCAAACACGAACCACAAAAGGAATATTTCAAGCACACATACTGGGTTTATATGACTTCTGGTGGGAGATAGCACTCCTGTGAGACCTGGACAATTTGAGTACTGTGTGGCTGGGACATTTGCCTTTAATATCCTCCATCCTTAGTGACACTTCCATCCTTTGTGACACTGCTTGCTAGATTACAGATTATAACCACTTCAAGAGCAAAGGTTCATGAGAGAAAGAATCCATTTAAGGAATGTTTGTCTTACTTGTAGAGAATTTGGAATTAGGACTGATTGCCACAGATAGCAAGAAAAGAGAGATCTGCAGGTAGCTGCATGAAGAAGATGAACTACAAGGAAGGACTTATCTGATCTACACTAGGGCTGAATTCTTTAGGTTTACCACATTATAAAGTTTGTCCTCACATCTTACCCATGTCACATTACTAGATCTGGTTGATAACAGGATGGGTGAATGACAGAATGGATACACAGCTCTCTGGGATTGCTCCCTAATCATTTAGCGAAATGCTTAATGAGAGACAGACTGTTAGGTGCCTAAAGCTACTTACTTGGCTAATGGGAATGGCATTCCTAACTGTCTTGTAGCCCATGACCCTGGACTGAAATATCAGTAATGGATATACCACTGTCTGTTGGAGAAGGCTCTTCTTTCTAATTTGTACTAATACACAAGATTTTTTACAATTAGATAAACCCACAGGCAATCTTTCAGTTAATAAGGCTTGTTAGCCTAAAAGGATATAAGAATGGACTGAAAACTAAGAAAAAGAGAAAACTAGCATAAAACTTTGAACTCTCTTTCCTGTGTTTGCAACACATCTCCTTCTTCCTTTCCATGCATATTGTAATGAATGAATGGAGTCATAAGAATGCTTGTGGAAACAGCATAGCTTGAGTGGAGAATGGGTATAGCTGCAGACAGCACATAAAATCCTCACAAATAGGAGCAACCTAACCAGTAATGCGGCTCTCAGCCAATCTGGAAGCAGAAATCAGGCCACGTGATTTGTTTGTTCAGACAAAACTAGCACAGGCAGCTACAAACTGGTGGCGAAGAAGCTGTGGAAGAAGAAATATTAATATAAATTATTCATTGTGGATCATTTTGAATAATGAGCAAATCTGAGAAAATAATGACCCATTCACACACAATTTGCATGGAGAAAAAAGCAGCTAAAATTGATAAAATTCTTTGTTACAAATTATTTGCTGTGCACTGGGTGTTGGCATAACATACTCTGAAGCCTGACAGTTCCAGAATAATTAAAATATTAAAATGGCTCAATTTTAATCTTTGATCACATATCTAGATCGCATTGCAGAAATGTCATGTTTACTCATGACTCATAATGAAGAAATGTAGAAATGTCATTATTAGAAACTCTGTTTTTACTGCATCACGTATCAAAATTTGCAGGCAAGCCATTACATTTCCCTTTTCATTTTGAAAGCATTTGTTTCCTGGAGGAGCTGAGGCCCACATTTTCAAAACCAGAGGACCTCCTTATACAGGAAATGTGAGCCACCAGATGGCTTTTACTTTCCTGCCACCCACCACCCAATATTTGGGATGGCTCCAAACTTGCTGCCAGATTCCTACTTCTACCCTCTTGCTCTAGAAGCCTGGCTCCCAATGTTATTTCACCCAGAGACTATTTATTGATTTTATAGCATAGACTGAGGAAGAAATGATTAAAAACTTACCCTGCTTCACCAGTCTTCTGTTCATAAAGAGAAAAAATTATTCTCTTCAGCTTTGTATGATCGGCTTGAGGAATGAGACCATGTGTGGTACATTAGACTTGAGTGGGACTAAGGACATGTTGCAGTAGCTGCATTGACAGTGGTAACGTACCCTTCCACTTGGAGTAGCATGGCTGAGATCATCATAGTGACGAGGTCAGGATGAAGCAGGTCACGACTGCTTCCCCCAGTCCTCAAAAGAGCAGTCTCTGCTCTTCTCTGCTGACAGTCCTGCTAGTCCACATAGTTGCTTTCAGCATTCTACTCTTCTGGAGCTCAGAGCAATGGCCATGTCCAGGATGGGAGAGATGTAAATGAAAACACAATGCAGGAATGGAGAGGAGAAAAAAGAAGATAAGTAACAGAATTTAGGCATGCTCAGGAGTAAGGGAGCCGCAGGTGTTTGCATACCAGCACATCTGTTCAGAAGATACTCCTTTAAATCCTGATTAAATACATAGTTTTGAAGCTTGACCTTTCTAAGTAATTAAAGATTTGCCTGGCATGCCTTTCAGAGATAAGCTGAAATAGACAAATTACTAAAATCTTTAGTTTCAGAAGAAGGCAATAGGAGTTTGTTTCCTTGTGTTTTCTATTACGCAATTTAGATTTTTTTTATTATTAGATTTTAGATTAAATTATTAGATTTTGCACAAAATACTTTGGAGTTTAGGATGAGTTCACCACTCACAATGACAAATGAAGAGGCTTAATTGTGGAAGAGCAAAACCCTGGCCTTGTAAAGATGTAGCTGAAGAGATCTGGTGGAAAAAAATAGGAAGAGTATTTCACTAATTACTGAGAGAACAGAGGAACACCCATTCTGTCACCCTACTGTCACAGTTTCGTTTGTTTGCTTTGTTTGTTTACTTGTTTGTTTTGATGAAGTTTCTCAAGAGGTCATCCAACAAGGAAACATCTCATAATGAACTGTCATTTCTCACTACTACACAAATAAAGCCACAGAATCAAATTTTGGAAAGTTTTTAACTAGCCAGGGCTACCAGATACTGAGCTTTGAAAATAAAGTAATCTGCATAATCAGCTCACTGCTGCTTAATATAAAATTGGCTGTATTTTGCTTTCTTAACTCTTTTGGCAGGAATTAGTCCGTTGTATCTCTCAACCATCGTGGTTCCTCAGCTCTCTTTCTGACCTCCTATAAGCAAGTAAAAGCATCCTTCTGCTCTATAGTTACAAGGTGAAGCAATCACAACAACAACAACAAAACAAATGGTAATTTGAAATCTGCAACACGTGTTTGCAACAATTTTTGATATTCTTTGTTTGTGAGGGTTTTGTGTGATAATGATTTTCATAACATGAAATCAGTCACTGGTATTAATGATTAATTTTCATTAATTACTGACAAAGATGAAGTTACACTGACTAGCAACTGTTTGTTGAGATGTAATTTTATTATTCTCTTTCTGCTAGATCTTGAGTTAGATTTGGATTTGTTATTTTTTATTTACAGGAACCTTGGCTAGTACACTACCATATGACAGTGAAAAGTTCCCATTTCTATTACAGTTGGCAAAAGGCAGTTCTTTCTTATGATAATAATTCACATAAGTGCCCTGGCTGAAAAGTGAATTCTCTTTTTGTCTTTTTATAAAATTGGCAAAATATCAAGTTTTGCTACTTTTGCTTTCTGCAAGAAATTGTCCTCACAGCTCCACTCAATAATTTGTGGCTTCTTACCAGAAAGCTAGATCTGTGTCACTTGTACAGAGGTCAGTGAATTCCAGCTTTAAAATATCTCCAGGAATACAAGTCTGGCAGGTGGGAAGGTATTAAGCCAGGTCACAGTCTATTACAGTTCATTACTATAGCTTTATTCAAGGACTGCTGCAATGAAAACAAGTAAAACTAGTTTAACTCTTTTTTATTTTTTTTTCTTTTTTTTCTTTTTTTTTTTTGTAGGCTCACTTTCCCTTCTTGCTCTTTTCCTTGGTTTAAAGCAGCCAGTGAGCCCTCAATTGTAGGCTGTGCACAACATGCCTACGCACTTGATATTTTGTTGATGTACTTGATGCATTGTATAATGCAGTACAGAGAAAAGTATGATAATAATCTTCTCTTCGCTACACAAGAGGAAGGCTGCCTATGTGTCCACTCTTCTGGAGATGCAAAAAGAGGAGGTGGAATGCAGAATACTGTTTTCAGATAAAACACTGTAAAATGCTTTTAACGGCCCTCGATTCTGATTAAGTGATATATTTACTGTTAGACTTTTGTTACTATTACAAGAGCTTTTTGAAGCGTCTGGAGTTGGTTTCATGAACATGCTGATTCTCTGCTACTAGTGACCCTGTCTTGTAACACTTGAGTTTAAATGTCCATTACTATTTACATTAACTAATTGTTAATTACAACAGAATTCCAGGGGAAGTGCATAAGACAAGTCATATGAATGCCAAATGAGTACATTAGTGATTGGTGTTATCACAGTGAATACAAAATGATTTCATAATGACTGGGGAGGTAATATATAATGGAAAGGATTGCTCCCTTTTTGATATACTCACCACAGAACTAGAACTCATTCTTGGACATCATTCAGAAGCTGCAACATAGCCTGGAGGCCTCTAATCCAGTCCTGCAAGGAGCTTGCTCTGAAACGCAGTCCACACCCTTGCAGAGTAAGACATGTATTGGAATTTATTATTTATGGCTCATTGTTATGAGTTGCTGCTATTGCCCAAAGCGTTATAGCTCATACTCAATGCTGTAGAGAATCTATGCTTCATAACTTTGTTTGAGCCCCTGTGCGTGAATCAACGCTCAACCTGGAGTACAAGAGGAAAAAATTTCACTGAAAGGGCCTTAAAAAGAGTGTTCCTGTCCCCAGATAACTATTTATGCTAGCCACTGTAGCCATTCTACTCTATTTTGGTGTTTTCTTTTTTTAGGACATTTATAACTGTAGCATTTGGGGACAATGCTGATAAATTCATGAGTAACATTTTGATGTGTGCTCTTCTTTGGGGAACTTTGCCATTGTCAACCCATCATAGAATGAGCTTCAGTGTAGGGAAACAGAATGGACAGATCTTCAAGGAGTTTTGTATCTTGTTTAATAAGAGATGTAGATATGTAAGATTTGTTGACATACGATACTGACGTAGAACATGAACACCCAGAAGTGAAGTTGATATTTTTTGTCTGAATGCTGTGGAATTTTTGTTTAGTTCTGAGAAGTGTCTTCCATTTGACTTGATAGAAGTTTAGAATCCTTCAGCCTAACTACCCAAGTAAAACACCAGGTCCTATTCCAATAGAGCTGGAAGAATAAACAGAGCGAGTGAGAGAACCGGTCCACAGCACACTGCAGTCATTTAGAGTCTGTTCTTTGGATGAGGCTCTATGCAAAGGATGAAGTGCTGTGTTGCATACTCAGGAATTCATTGTTTTAGGAGAAAGGCCAAACACTAGTAGGCACTGATAAGTGAAGTGGCATGTATCACAGTGGTGAGTGTCCCTGGCGCTGAATGTTTTGGCGGCGAAGACTATACATTTGCCAATTTTGCATTCAAAGAGTGGATTGATAAAATAATCTGATGAGTCTCTTCCCTCTTTAATTTCTGTGAGTTAAGAGGAGGAGGCTGTATTTAGTAACCAGTGGGTTCCAGTTCCACTGGAATAAAGACAGTAAATGCAATGTTTCCGATAACTACAAATTACCCCATGACTACAGTTGTGCCTGGGACTTTCTGGCGACCCACCGTGAGAGCTAATGAAGATGCCCTTTTATAAAGTGCAGTATTTCTGACGGTTATTTTTAATGGGTCGTGCTGTGTTAGAAAATCATGCCTGCAAGATTCCCTGGAGTGGCAGTTGGGATGATATTACTTTCTATGAATCACAGCAGCCACCATAAGGGCAGGGCAGTATCTATGGTAGCAGTACTGAGCAATGGCACAACATCAAATGAACGACTCAGCTGGTGACATCTGGCCCCTCTGATCATAACAGTTCTGTAGTGTGTAGTACTCCAAAGAGTCCATCCTTCAAGATGATATGTTAAAATGAGGTGTATTTTTGTGTCCATCTTGGGTGACTATTCAGTCAGGCATGGGAGATCCTGTGAGAAAATGAAGGAAGTAATGGACAAAAGTAGTCCTCCTTGGTTCAGCTCTCATTGGTAAACAATTGCTTTGCACCTTATTGTTGCTGAGCTTGCTTATGGAGGAAAGGCAGTGCCTTTGAGAGATGTTCCAGTAGAAAGAAAGATGCTTCTGTGGCCATGGAGGCCCTGAGAAGCATAGGTGAGCATCAGAAATGCTTTGAAGTGATTTTCAGTTTTCTTTTCAAGGCTGGGTTTTAGAAAAAGAAAGAAAATAATATTGGATGTTGCTCCACAAATATGAAATGTCATTACTAATTTCCTATCTCACTGGTATCTTCATCGTATCAGGTATTATATATAAAAAATGTATTTTTGTTTGCAATAATGTCTTCCATGAAATAAAGTTTTCTTGATGATACTTGGGTGTTGTGAAGGCAAAAGGTGGAACAATCTGTTACAACTAATGAGGGTGAAATGCCAGCCTTTGAAGGGGCTTTGCTTTCCCTACACTGAGTGCTTTAAAAAGCCATCTGCTTACTTGAAATGGCTGCAACACATGGTGCTCTTCCCCACTCCAATATGTGCTGCAAATTGTAGGCACATGGATCCAGTCAAGGACACAGTGTCTGCCTTAACTTTGGATCTCCTTGCTTTTGTCAGTAAGAGTCTCATCCTTAAACTTGGCTCTTGAGTGTGTTAATTATTTCCTTTTCATGTCCAGCTGGCACAGTACATCAGCACCTTAAGTTGCTCAATTTGATCCTTGTGCTCATGAACAAGGTAATTAAGCAAGCTACAATTTAAGGAAATGTATTTGCCTTGACTTGTTGCAAGTCTTCAGGCAGTGCTCTATCCTAAATCATTTGATAATGTAAGATGTTCTGTTCAGTTTCCCACTTGACTGAGGTTTAGTTCAACAGGTCACAAAATCAGTAATTGATTCTCAGCGTGTCTCTGTTGATTTTATTACAATAATGAGGACCATCTTTTTTCATCTCTGCTAATATGTTACTAAAACCATCGGTTTCTCAGTTTGGTGTCGGAATGACTTTGACAGGTTGTTAGCAACTATATGATGTACTGAACATCACAGAGATGTCTCAAACTGTGTTGCTGCATGCCTTAGAGAGCCTTAGGTGGTCGTGAAATAAGTGAACACACTTACAAGAAAAAGTTATAGCAAAGACCAAAAATATTCTTCCAGTTTTGATGTCCTAATGAAGAAGTTCTTTATGCCAGCTTGGATTCTTGATCACTGAAGAATGCTGTGTTTCACAGGAATGGGTGACACTGCAAGGCAGACATGCTGGATTAACCACCGATTAAAATCTCTGGGAAAAGTTTCCTTATCTCCTGAGGTTCTATTTTTCTTTGTTGCTGTTATTGTTTTTTGAGTAGGAACACTTTATAGTTAAGACATGCACATCTTGAAAGTTAGGAAGGCAGCTCTACAGGATTATCTCTCCTGATTAATTTACCAATTTATGTACACTACCCTCAGATTTTGGGATTCAAAAAGAAGACCCAAAACACATCTGCCTGTTAAGGCATATCTTCTGACATCAACATTCAGCCTGGCTACATGTGACATACAGTTTTTGGTTTTAGATTCTCAAGTCATGATGATGTTTTTGAGTTGTAACAAGCCAAAGCTATACTCACGTAGGTAACAAAATGAAGGAGAATCAGCACAACTTCTGGAATAATTTTGCTGAGAACTCTGGCTTGCAAAATGAAAAACAAAATCACCAAAACCAATGGCATCAACAAAAAAGCCACTGATTTGAATACAATGAAGAGCAAGGCTTATATCCTTATACACTTAAGGAATTTTTATGTACCTGCAACTAATTAAATGGATTCAACAACATAGTACTTTTATGGTCCATTTTATGACCAGGTAATTATATATTTTAGCTAGTCCAAATTAATTGCCATTTTACTGTTTTCTGGTTTAAAGGAAAAAGGTTTTTATTAGTACGGTGAGGAAGATTCTCAACCAGAACACAAGGCTTTTATCAGCAAGTGGAATGAAATGAAATAAAGCTTTACTCTTCTTTCCTGCAGGAACATTTTATCTACTTTCTAGTGATATTTCTCTCTCAAAGCCACTTTAGACTTTCATGCCACACACTACTTTAGAAAGCAAGTGATCAGCTTGTCTGCACTCCCCACACCCCTCTCCGAGGCAAAGGATGTAGGGAAGCTCATGGAGACAGCATTGGATGCAGGCAGGTATTAACTGAGAGATAGCAAGCCTCGGGTGTAGGCATGGGTCTCAAATTCAGCAAAACACATACCGACCGTTAAAGTCAATGAGAATTTATTGTCTTACTGTTAAGCAGGTATGTACGTGTTGGACTGACAGCCTGGATCAAGTCCCAAAGCCATGAAAGTTGAAAATATCTCACTAAGAACTATTACTGACTGCTTAGCTTCTATGTGAGACTCTTGCACGTGACCTGAGGGAGTGAAGGAGGGGGTTTTTCTAGAACCAGTATTTTGTCCGTCTACCAGTGAAAGGAGCCTGACACTTAGGATTTTTTTTTTTTTAGTTTTTCTTTTTCTTTTTTCCCCAGAAGGCTAGTTAGGTAAAAGCACACTTAAACATTTTTCAAACAACCTAATTAAAATTTTTTTTTCAAACAACCTAATAATATAACAAACAAACTGGATGAGGACGAAACGAAAGAGGCAGTAGATTATCTCCTATCAGCTGAGATTCAGATGGAAGGAAAGAGAGAGTCATGCTGAGTACTTCAGGATCACAGGTACCTGAGTAGGAAAGAAATCGCTCTGTCTTCCAGTCTAATTCCCTGCCAGTGAGGGACTGTTCCCCTCAAATGACAGTTTTGCCTTATTTTGACACCTGAATGTAACCAGGTAGACAGCTTCCTCTGCTTTTCTTGGGAGATGAAGTTGCAATACATCTCTTCTTTCCCTCTAGGTGTAAACACTGCTATCTAATCAATATAGCAAGGGAGAAGGAAAGCCCAGGTGTGGCATCAGGAAGGAGCCACAAGCGCACTGCACTCACGCTTGCTGGGACACTTAGCTCGTGGCAATGCAGCACCACGTTGTCAGTGCTCACATACCTGTGATCCCACCTCACAATGCTCTGCTTTCTGCAGTTCCCTCTGGAATTAAAAGACTAAGCAAGGAAAGCATGGCTTTCAAAATACCTCATAGTTTGCTTCAAAAAAAAATTATCTATCTTTATTTAATATGTATAGATATATATATATATATATATAACCTGATATGGTTTTAAAGCTTTTTTTCTGCTCCATTTTCCTTAAATCTGAGTTTAGGCTTTCACAGAGAATTTATATAGGGGTTGCTCTGAAAATAATGCCTCCTATTTTATTATATTGGTCCAAAACATCGGAGGCAGATGTTAGTGGTATGACAGTAGTGGCTGAACCCACCAATATCCCGTTACATATTGTTGCCATGCAAAAGATGGCAGCGGACATGGAAGTGCATATGGAGCAAAGATGTGAAATTAAATTCCTTCATGCAGAAAAAATGGCACCCAGTGACATTCACTGACACTTGCTGAACAGTTATGGAGACCAAGCAGACTACAAACAGGGAGTTGTGTACAGAGCTAAATATTGGCTTCAGTGCACTGGAAACAATGGCGGCAACACTGGAATATCATAAAATTGGTGGGACTCGTGAATGCTCACGCAGGAATAGAAAGAACACCTTATGCAGGACAGTCAAAATCTATTGAACAAGTATGAGGCTGAAGGTGACAGTTTCCTGAATCGCATCATTGCTGACGATGAGATGTGATGTCAGTACTATGAGCTGGGGTCAAAACAGCAGTCCATGGAGTGGTGACATGTGAATACCTCATTTAAAATAAATTCAAAATGCAGCTCTCAGTGGATGAAGTGATGTGCACTGTCTTTTGGGATAGGAAAAATGTGATCCTTCTGGACTTCCTGGAACCTGAACACACCATCACGTCTGACCGCTGTACCATGATGCTGACTAAGCTGGAGGCTCAAGCTTCCAGAGTCAGGCCAGAAAAGAAGTCAACCTTTCTCTTGCAATACAATAACTCCAGACCCCATACCCGTTGGAAGAATGTTGAACACATTGCCAGTCTTGGCTGGACTGTCCTGCCACACCCATCACATATCCAGATCTGGCACCTTCTGACTTCCATCTGTTTGGGCTGATGGACTGCATGGGCAACATTTTCCCAGGAGCAATGCCATCACAGCAGCTGTGAAACAGTGGGTCACCTCCGCTGGTGAAGAGTTTTACAAGTGAAGCATACAGGCGCTTGTTCATCACTGAGAAAATTCAGAGCTAATGGTGGTGATTATTCTGAAAAATAGTGTTTTGTAGCTGAGAATTTGCTCTATCAAATAGTGTTATTGGGCTCTTTGTATCTGTTGAAGTCTCCATGGAAATAAATAGGAGGCATTGCTTTCGGAGTAACCTTTGTAATTTCCTTATTTTTATTATCCACATTCCTGTTAGTTTGTAAATAATAACAGCACTTATTTTCTATGCTTTCTTTTTTCCTTATTAAAGGAAAAAAAAAACAATACTATGACTACCTTTGGCATTAAGCTTACAAATCTGAAAGAACAGTATTTAAATGATCCATGGTACATTTGATTTGCAGCTGCATGCAGAGGAAGAAAAAGAGCCTATTTTAAGCTGCTGAAGCAGTCAATCTTGGTGTTTCAGCTCACCATTATTTTCTCTCCCTCAGCAACGCCTAGTCAGCCACCATCCCAAGAAAGGCAATGCCAGCTTCAGGAAGAGCTATTCTCTGTTAAGTCTTCAGATCTTAAAGTGTGGTGGAAAACTTCACATTCTCTCAGCAGGAGAGCAGGACTCAGTGTAGGTGTAAATCTCTGGCAGCTGATTGTTGGAGCCCACAAGCTGTACCTTGTAAATAATTCACTTAGGCACAGAAAATCTGCATATGGGGATGAAATGTCATTTATAACTCATAGGATATTGGCTTGGCTGAGCACAAGTTTCCAGCTCCTTCAAGTCGTTAAGTACTGCTAAGGAAGAAGGAATATAGATGATGTAAAATAAACTCTGCTTTTTGCTTGTAACTAGAAGAGAATGGTTAACAATAGCCACACTGAAAATTAAACTCTCTGGGAGAAGAGGAAGGGGATGTTTTTGTGAAACCAGTCAGTTCAGTACAAATGTTAGAGCTTCTTTACCATTAACTCTGTCAGAACCTCATCCTTCATGTTATTCATAGGGCTGGGCTTATTAGAAGACACTGAACTGGAGGTGAGGTGCTGGAAGGTGCTGAGAGTGTTTCCCTTCATTCATTTTTGTGACAGAGTGGTTTACTGAGAGGAAAGATAGACAGAGCACCCCTCATTCAAGTTCTGTGTTAGCAGAAGTGAGGTGTTTTCACAACTTGTGTGTCTCACTTTGATATTACTATTACTGTTTTATATTCCTGTCTGTTATACACTCTGTTTTTCAGATGTTTATAATTTTGGCACTTTTTTTTTCCTCAATCTTTTGCCTAAATCTTTGCATACCATCCCATGTTGAATGTTGTTGGAAACCAGTTTGCCACAGTCCTCAGAGGAATCGCTGGTTCTATGGAACAGAAGTAGGGAGAAGTCATTGTCTAAGAAGTCTTTGTTTAAAAAAAAAAAAAGGGAAAATGAAAGAGGAAGATGAATGTATGATTGGGAGGGTTGCCAGGAAAGAAACTGAGACTGAGCATTGACGTTGGGTGCAGCTCTGGTATTACTTGTGACCTGATAGCTAAATTAAGGATGCTTGTTTGATCAGAGTGCTCATTCCAAGTGGAATCATACCTTCAAAATTCATGGTATTCAGTGCTTTCATTTATCTGAGTTCTGCCTGTATGTTGAATGTGGTTGGTAGTAATCTTCGTTTTTCCAGCAATTACCCTTTGTCCTCATGCTATATTCATTGAAAGTAGAGGCAAAGGTATTCATTTAGTTTTGGGCTGTTCATAGGTTATCTTTAGTTCCCACTACATTCGCCCTCTATATCAGCTTCATTTGTTCACTTGGTGTTCTCTTTTTATTTAGACAGCTGATGAAATAGCTATTTGTTGTAATCTTTTTTGCAAGGTTTAACTTAGTTTAATTTTGAGGCAAACTTTTCTTTTTGTGGGGAGTCATTACTTTGCCCCTGTATTACCTGCCTTAGGAAATAGCTTATTTACCGTTCGTACCCTTTTCTAATTCTCTGAATCTGCACTTGCCTCTAAAAATACAGTGTGTGGTGCTTGTTCAGTTGGGTCTGGAGCCTTTCCTTGCAAACCCTTTCCTTTGCCTTGCAGTGTATGTGCTCTGCTATTCAGGTGACTTCCTTAAGTAGTTCATTAATCTCTGCACTCACATTTTCCTACTGAAGACATCTGACAGATAACTCACTTTGAGTGTCTTTCCTAATGAAAACATCCTTGATCTGACAATGCTCTTGGTGCTGAAGATCAGCAGTCAATACTTCACTTTCTACCTGCCTACCATGCACTCCCTGGCAAGCAGCTTACTCTTCCAGTTTCTACATCAACTTTGAAAAGTGTCTCCCTGATCATCTGTCATGGTCAGACATGCTTCATGTGAACCTCAGCTTTTTTCTTCTTTCCAAGTGGAAATCTGCTTTCTTTCCACTGTTTACTGCATGTTATTCTCACACCTTCTTCTCCTCTGGTTCATGGCTCTCTCCTCTTCTTTTATGGTACAAACTTTTCCACTTTCTTCCTCAGTGCCCCATCTTTTTCTGCCTGTTTGGATCTTGCCTTTTATAAATTACCTCATGCAAAACTTCTTGCCCCTACAGATCCTTGTGGTGCTCAAGACCGCTTCTGCACACTGCTGTCTTTGCTCTCCCCTGCATTACTCCAGGCATTGCGTGACTTGAGCTTCATTTTTAAGAGAAGGAACAAATTACCCAACCATCTCTCAGGAACTGTGGTGATAGGATGAGGGGAAATGCTCACAAGCTTAATCATAGAATCATAGAATCACAGGGGTTGGAAGGGACCTCAAGAGATCATTGAGTCCAACCCCCCTGCCAAAGCAGGTTCCTTACACCAGGTCGCACAGGTAGGCATCCAGGCGGGTCTTGAATATGTCCAGAGAAGGAGATTCCACAACCCCCCTGTGCAGCTGTGCCAGTGCTCCGTCACCCTCACTGTAAAGAAGTTCTTGCGCACATTCGTGCGGAACCTCCTGTGCTGCAGTTTCTGTCCGTTCCCCCTTGTCCTGTCTCCACACACTGCTGAAAAGAGTCCGGCCTCGCCACTTTGTCCCCACCTCAGATATTTATAAACCTGGATCAGGTCCCCACTCAGTCTTCTTTTCTCAAGGCTGAACAAACCCAGTTCACTTAGCCTTTCTTCGTAGGGGAGATCCTCCAGGCCCTTCACCATCTTTGTGGTCCTGCGCTGGACTCTTTCCAAGAAGAAAGGAAGTTCCACATAAAATGTGCATGAGAACTTCTTCACAGTGCAGTGACGGAGCACTGGCACAGGCTGCACAGAGAGGTGGTGGAGTCTCCTTCTCTGGAGACATTCAAGACCCGCCAGGATGCCTACCTGTGCAACCTGGGCTAGGGAGCTGGCTTTGGCAGTGTGGTTGGACTAGATGATCTCTAGAGGTCCTTTCCAACCCGTACAATTCCATGATTCTGTGAAAAAAATCGCTTTTTTTATGCTCCCTAGCTCCACAGCTTCAAAAATAAATGTCTGTCTGATTTGAAGCCTTGTTCTCATATTGTTGCTCATATGACACACAGTGAGAGGAATCTCTTAACAGGCAGACTCCAAAGCAGACACGGTAATGAGTGGTTACAGTAGCTGTCCATAGGCATACACACAAGGTGAGATGTCTGGCTCTTGTTAATTAGTTCTATGCCACCCTGAAAAGGAAAGGAAAATGGAAAACTGCAAGATCATAGAATCAAAGAATCCTTAGAGTTGGAAGGGACCACTAAGGGCTGTCTAGTCCAGCTCCCCTGCAGTGAACAGGGACATCTTCAGCTAGATCAGGTTGCCCAGGGCCTGATCCAGCCTCACCTTGATAGTCTCCAGGGACAGGGCATAAACCACATCACTGGGCAGCCTGTTTCATTGCCTTACCACCCTCACTGTAAAAGACTTTTTCCTTATATCTAACCTAAATCTACCTTCTTTGAGCTTGAAACCATTTCCTCTCTCTCTATCACCACAGACCCTGCTAAAGAGTCTTTCCCTTTCTTTCCTGAAGCTCCTCTTCATACTGAAAGATACTGAAAGGCCACTATCAGGTCACCTTGCAGCCTTCTTTCTTCCAGGCTAAACAGCCTCAGCTCTCTCAGCCTGTCCTCATAGGAGAGGTGCTCTATTCTGTGGATTATTTTTGAGGCCCTTCTCTGGATGTGCTACAACAGGTCTATGTCTCTCAACATAGATCAGGATTACATCTGCACCAACAGCCACCACTGTTTGCTCTTTGCAGTCCTACTATGACTGAAGAACCCCAAAAGGAGGAGACATTTGCTGTTTTGTACTGAAAGACCAGATAGCTTTATCCCTGTCTAGAGGATAGAAAATACATGACAGGTGAGTAAACCAAATCTCAAGATGAGGAAGAAGATGTCTGTACTTTCATCGGATGACAGCCTCTGTGGTATCAGTAGTCATTGGTAGGTGCTGTCATATAGCCAAGCCATATGGCTGTGATTCGTAGTTCTGGTAACAAATGCAGAGGGAATGAAAACAAACCAACCAACTCCCAAAAATCCCATGAAACAAAAGCTTTATACGTGACAGACTAAGAAATGAAAAAGAAAAAAAGGAAAAAAAAATATTAGTAAGTAACTGAGTAAATAAATGTATGTATAAAAACCATCACTGCCCATATCAAAAGAAGAAAAACCTAAAATAACAGCTAGAAGAAGAAAAGCTCTCAAAGAAAGACTTATTATGGAAACAAGAAGAGAAACATTTGAAGTAGATTTAGAGAAGAAAAAATTATGAAGTAATGGTAGATATTAATAAATGGAGAAGAAGATAAGATCAGTGATGGTTCTAAGATGGGTAAACTTCTGAAATGCTTTATAATAATCTGTTAAAAAAGGGAAAAGGAGAAATGGATAATTAAGAAGCAATGATGACTTTGTCAAAGCTATTGATGAAAAGCAGGTAAGAGAATACTTAAAGCATCTGAATATATATACAGATCAGCACGTGCACATGCATTTCAGAGTGTTAAGGGAATTAGCTAATGAACTTAAAAAACACTGACAATTATTTACAGAAAGCTACAGAGTCTAATAGGAAAGTACCAGGGAGCCAGGGGAAAAAAACAAATGAAATACTGAACTTCTGCAGGCAGAAAGTAAAACTTAAAAAATGCAATAATCCAGATACTATGTGTCCAGTTTCTATTATGAGTACATTAAGAGAGAAATTGAATCATAAACACAATTAACAGCATGGATTTCTACAGAACAGATCATGCCAGACAAATTTTTCAGATCAAGTTACAAAACTGGGCAAAAGTAGCAAAGGAAAGGCAGTGTATCTGGACTCTCCTGAAGCATGTAGTTATTGGGGCTGCCTCAACTCTTACTTAACTATGAATTAAAATTGATATGAATGTCAGCTTTGTCATGTAAACTGAGAGTGAACTGAAGGACCATAAAACAAGGAAACTGATAAATTGTGGTGTTGAGCTATTGGGAGCTGCCTGGAGGGGTGCTACACAGGGATCTGAGCTAGACATAGCATTATTTAACATTTTTTATATTGAGGGAAGGGGTTGGGGAGGACAAGGTGGAAAGTAGCAGATTGGGTTTCTATATGGCCTGCGCTACAGCAAAGTTGATAAGTAAACAATAAAGCAATAATAAATAATAAAAATAAATAATAAAGTAATGATAGGGAATGTAAGTGACAGTCTGGGCGATGGTATGAAAATACAGCAGTGAATATCTGTGCAGCTGTTCAAGTCAGAGGATGCTGCTTTCCAGCTTGGATGCAATAGACATGTCCAGAAAATATGAAGTATTATCCCAAAACAGCAAAACAGGAAATTACTGCAAAATTAAAAATGAAAATGCTTCATCCTGAAAATGTCAAAGCATTATGCTTTCTTACAGAAAAAAAGATATGAAGCCAATGCTGTTTGGTTTCCTCAAGAGTCCTTCTGACAAGCTCCAGCGACAGTTTCTTTGTATGTAGCACGGTTGAGGTTGCATCAGAAATAGTGTGTATAGTTTCGTACATGTCAATCTTGAAATGTCGTCAAGAAATTGGATGGAGTCCAGCACAGAGTAATCCAAATGATTAAGAGTCTGAGGGATTCATTTATACAGAAGATTAAGTGAATTATATTTTGATTAGGAGTACAATTTAATGGTGTGTAAGTCACAGAAAGACATAAACACCAAGTAGAGAACAGGATAATTTAGGATAGTCACAGAGTTTTTGATGGGATGATCAAAAGAAAATTTTGACAGGATATCACGAAGCATTCCTCAGCTATGATTTTGATTGTATGTTTCCCTCTTTTTGATATCAGAATGGACTTCAGAAGTAACGGAGGAAGTCCTTGCTTCTAGAATTGTCATTTAAGGCAGTATATGGCTCTCCCGCAGTCAGGGGGAAGGATTCTGCAGTGCAATCTAGGCAGCCTCCACACCTCTGATTCTTGCTACCCCTGCACAGAGGTTGCCACCTTCAGCTAGGAGGCTCTGAACAGCATCCATTCCCCAGAGTGATCAGCTGGTAAGTAATCTTAACCCAGGCTAATAAGCAGAAGAGCCAGTAAAGGAAATCCCAGGGGCAGGTGGGTGGGTGAGGAGCTCCATTAGCTGATCACTAATGTTTATTTTTTTAATAATAATAAAAGTCCATGAGCTGTGATTGTATACATCTGCACTCAGCACTTGGTCTTGAGGATTAAGACAAACTAAAAAGACAGTGAGGTATGAAATGACAAATGTAAGAAGTTGTAGCCATACTTATCAAAACCACTGCAACAGGATGCCTTTCTCAAACTCCTGTGTGAGAAAATGATTAATATTTTTTTTCCCCAAATGTACAAGAAGGCTAAATTTAGAACTGAAAGTGCATGTGGTCTAAAGAGAATCCATCTGGGGGGCAAATATTGGTATTAATAAAAGCATTGCTGTTGACTTGGGGTCAAAACTTCAGTAATTTCTGCCATCATGTGTCATACCGTATCCACTTCTGAGATGCTGGAGAACTGCTGTAATACTCATATTCTCACAACTTACTTAGATAAAAACAAAATCAGTTCTGCTTTCTTAAACCAGGAACATCCAACCTGCAGCCTGAGCTGCATGCTGCCTGGCCCAGCCCACAGTGCATCTGCCCCGTGACTCATGCCTTCTTGGCTGCCCTGGACACACACTCATTGCTCAGCAACAACCAAACATCAGTGTGCTATTAACACTGTCTGGGCTGAAACCAGGACATGGGGAGGGCAGTGACATACAGTGCTAACTCAAGTGATGTTAAATAATTGTATGCATTTTGATACATTGCCCAAGTACAGCCCTGTGAATAGTGAAAAGTATGTGGCCTTATTTTCTGTTTTGACAAAGCGATTTGAGAATAGGTTTCAAGATGGACAAAAAAATATTTAATTCATCAGTATATTTGCAAGTCCATTTTCATTTGACATAAATATGTTTTTCAAATGGAACATACTGGGTTGAAATCAGATATTCAATTCAAAAATCTGATCGTGTCTTTTTATCAGACTTCTATAGGAGAGAAATATCCCTCACTTCACAATCATGCCTTATTCGTGTCATAGTTTTTGGTAGCACACACATTTTTGAACAAATTTTGCCAAGGATGAAGCACAGGAAGAGTACAATTTCATAAAAAATCTCTGATAAGCACCTTGAGACCTCACTAAGAGTTGTCACCACTATCATGACACCAGACTGATGCATTATATTTACAAAAACAAAGTTAAATATCCCACTACTTCTATGTTTTTGTTCTCTTCTTTTATTTCTTTTAATAAAAATATTAAAATTTAAAATAAATGTTGTTACTTATGTACAATAGCTATATTATATATTTCCCAAGGGTTGCTCCAAAAGTAGTGCCTCCTACTTTATTATGTTGGCCCACCATCAGAGGCAGATGTTGGTGATAAGGCAGTAGAGATTGAACCTTCACACCAACATCCTGTTTACATGTTGTTGCCATGTGACAGATGGCAGCAGAGGGGCAGTCTGACACAATGATGCCTGACATGAAAGTGTATATAGAGAAAAGATATGAAACTGAATTCCTCCAACCAGAAAAAACTGTACCCATTGTCATTAATCAGCACTCACTGAAGGTTGATGGAGACCAAACAGTGGATGTGAGCACAGTGAAGTGGTGAGTTTCTGCAACGGTGACAGCAACAGTGGGTCACCTCCACTGGTGAAGATTTTTACAAGCATGGCATGTAGGCTGTTGTTCATCGCTGCTGAAAATGCAGAGCTAAAGATATTGACTATCTTGAAAAATAGTGTTTTGTAGCCACAAATTTGCTCAATCAAGCAGAATTACTGCACTCATGTTTTCACTGAACCAGTCGTAGTTTTCAGAAAATAAATAGGAAGCATTACTTTTGGAGCAATCTATGTATTTTCAGCCCAAAACAATCCCTCTTTATGCCATGTGGCCCAGGCAAGCCAAAGAGTTGGATGCCCATAGCTTAAATTGAGATTAATTACAGAATATAAGACTGTGAACAAAAATGTAATCTTATGTTTCCAGTCAGAGCTGTGGGCTTGGTGTTAAAATCTATTTTTATCATCTATATTGGTAGCTGTGAAGCCAGATCTTTGCACTGGAATTAAAGATACCCATTAAAATCAAACATAGGAATATTTCCTAATAGCGCAGTTCTTAAACATCATCTCTGGTTTAACATTAGCCTAATTCCTACACATTCATCAGCATCATATTGAAATGCTGCCTTGCTGTTCATGTGCCCTAACGACAGCTCTGCTGAGGGAGCTGGGCTGCAGTGTGACTGGTCCTTGGTGCATCTCCTGAGCTGTACAGCCTGCTCCACACTGGGCAGGCCACCTCCTGCAGCTTTCAGCTTCTTTGTCTCTGCTGCAGTGGGAATAGGAAGTACAGAGACTTCACTGCTGAGGTAGGGTGCAGGCCCATGCAATGAGAAAGGACTTTCTGAAAGCTCAGGCCTTGTTTGGTCTCTGGGCAGTGTCCAGTGCACATTGCTAAGGCACATCTTCTCACTGCAGCCTCCTGTTCCTGGGCATTTTCTGCTGCTCTAAAATGCATCCAGCCTCAGAGAAATTCTCCTCAGAAAAGTTGCCTGGATGGATTACTATAAAAAGGATGTATATTCCAATTTAAAATATGCACAGATCATTCACTGAGGTAGCAACCATCCTTTTTCCCTTCCCCCAAGAAAAGAGTGTAAATCACATCTTCTCAACAAGGCAGGTAGTGAGGATGACAAAATTCTTACATTCTTAAAGTGTTATTGGAGAAAAAATGTCACCTCCATGCATAATTGCATAACTTTACTACCTGTCATTTTCTATCAATCAAAAAAATGTTATACTTGAATTTGAGGACAAACATGTCTAATAAGATTTTAGATTGACAGCTGAATAGCTGTACTCAACCTTATTTTAACTTTATTTTTTTGTTGTTGCTCACTAGATCAACATAGAGAGTATTATACCAAAGTTAAGCGAAACAAATACTCAGATATATTAATCCCTCATGCACACTTTACCTCAAAAAATAGCATTTCTTTCCCTGTAGATTTTACTAGTCAGCTCCCTTTGGTCTCACCAGCACTCCAGCAGGAGTCTAATGTTTCTTCCTTTGTGTTTCCAGTGCAGTATTGCCAGATTTTCTCTCAACGATCAGTGAAATATGTTTAATGATGTGGCCAGCACAAGTGCCCCACTTTTCTTCAGTCCTCCTTGTCCTGGTGCAGGGCTCTGTTGTCCTTTGACAGGAACAGCTTCTGTAATTCTCTCACTGCAACCTTTTGCCATCTTTCCGCTGATCATGTTGTTCAGGGTTTTCAATGGCCTTCAGTTCTGCAGTTTTCATCCAAAGGGAGTGGAAGATGAGACTTCCACTGCATTCTTATTGCCCTGTGTTAGACAGCAGCTCCTTTCCTGTCTCAGTGTATTGCTTTCTGTCTCTGTCAACCTCAGAGTCCTTCTCAACCCCCCAGAGTTAAGATAACATTTTCCCATCATTGGTCCTTCTTGACGCTGCTGGTTTTCTACGTTGAGGTTCTCTCTATGTCCATTTTTGTCTTTCTCAGACTTCCTATCCCTGAATAAGCTACAAGAAAAAAACAAAAAAAACAAACAAAAAAAAAAACCCTGTTCCTCAGCTCAGCACTTTTCTTCTTTGTATTCAATTTCTGTTGGATAAAGCAATTCTCAGATCTGGGATTCATTATTGCTTGGGCCTACTTCAGCCTTCAGATGAAATAGTTATGGTCTATCTCTGCTGAACTCTTTGTAAGCCATTGCAAATGCTCCAGGACAGACTGTAAAATGATTAAGAGGGCACCAGCGCCTCTTTATAACAGATGCATGAACACGACTAATCTTGGCCATCTTATGCAGCTTTTTTCAGTTTCTGTGCATGAAGACGTTGTTTCACTCTTACAAATAAAATACTTCTTGGTGAGGACTATAGGCAAACAAGGGGTAGGAAAGTCTTGTCGCTTTAAGAGGAAAGATGCCTCACTCCAATTTTCTATGAAAAATGAAATTATCTCCCATCAGAAGACCTCATAGTATCCACTGGTTAAACCTGCCATCCCTCTGGTTCTGCAGGGAGGACATGGTGACATCCATGTATTCATACTGTGAAAGCAAGTTCAGTATGAGGGATATCACTTGCTTCCATGGACATCTGGATGAGCAATGATTATAACTGGGTCGGAAATTGGTCTCTACCCCACTCCCAGTTGCCCAATGGCCTGAGTAGGATGAGACACCTCAAGAATAGGGACCATGGACTTCATGGGGCTGATCTACTTCATTTCTTCCTTGAAGAAAGAAGCAGATTTAGGATGGAGATTTTGTATCTGCACTTGTGATGTGTTGTGAAAGCAGTAGGATAAAGATTCCCATAGCTAAGCTACAATTAGCTAATTAGCGCTGGAAGAACATTGATACTGGGGTAGCCTGGGCCTAGGTTTGAATAATACAAGCCTTCCTTGGGGGAGAAGCATGAGCTTTTATTATGTTCTGTTCTAGTTACATTCAAGCTGGCCTGGGTATGTCTGTACATGTGGAAATCACACCCCTGATCGCAGTGTAGATCTACAGGTCCCAGCAGTTCCAGGTCTGCTTCACAGGCAACACGATATATGCAATATGCTGCTCACTGCTTGTGGCAAAGCCACAAATGAGTCTCCAGGGATTGCTCTTGGTGAAGTGTCAATCCAGGGGGCGATGTTTATCTTCTAGTTTCTTTAATGCATCCTTTTTGAGTTTCTGAGATTATTTAGCCTAACTTAATGACAAATGAGCAAGTATTTAAAGGAGCCTTCATAACTGCAAGAATAACCAAGGAGCCAGATGTCAAAATGCTATCAGCCAAAGTCACAATTAAGTGCAACTCACAGTTTCTATAGCCATAATTAATTGCAGGCACAAAACTAGAACTTCAAGGAGGTGGTCATTAAAAAAATAAGATTGAGGAGAGACATTCTGAGCATCCATGCTATTATTAAAATTAACAGTAATCTTTTTTGCTTTTCAGGATCTTTCACGTACAATCTTTATAATCCCTTACAAACTGCAGAGATGCTGTGTTATAATATTCAATGAAAGGGAAAATGCTCAGACTCGTGGCAAAGTGTAAGATCAATTTAGAGCTCTGATATCACACGTACTGCTCTGGCCACATCTTTTTTTTCACTGTAGAGAGCAGTCTTTTTACAAAAATGGAAGAGAGTTTTGATTTGTTACTTCTCTGCTGGAGATATTCCTGTTTCCAGATGCTTATGATTTAGATCAAAGGTCTCACCATAAAGGGGGACTAAGGTGGTAGTTTGCTAGGGCACTTTGCTGGGCAGCCATTTGCAGAAGTGTTGAGGAGGACTGGCAGGACCACACATCCCTGGAGGAGCCATGCTCTGTCTGGATCCTTTCCAAAAGTGATTTCCTCTGTTCCCTGCAAGCAGCAATCAGAAATCATCTCCCTCAAAGGCGAAATGTTGTAGAGGTCCTTGCACGTGGAAAACAGACAGCCTTTATGTTGGTGGAGGTGGAGGGCTGGAGGGGTCTTGCTTTCTTGCGGTGACTTAAGAAAATACTCCAGCAGCCGCTGTTCCCTCTCTCAGTGGAAAGTATTAGTCCATGGGGCTGTGCTGGCAAGAATTCTCTGCCTGTCAGGCTGCAGGCTCAGCAGCACAGTGGCAGGAGCCCAAGAATTGCTCAGAGCGGCGCGTACCTGCCTGCTTCTGGTCTCGCCCCCAGTCGTCCTCTCACCTCATGAATATCCAGAAGGGGCAGATGGAGAGGGTGTCAGAGAGGCCTTGGGGGTGGAGGAGAAGACGGCCACAATCACATGCAGTGCTATTGCCCGCCAAGAACGAGTGGCTGCACTGTGCGACATGCAGACGTGGGCAGGTGACCTGCTTTTTCTGCTGACAGCAAACTGGCTGCATGCTGCTCATGCAAGTGGCACCGGTCCCCTGAAGCTGTACCCTTTGTCCCATTGCATGAGTTCTGCCGGATGAGCTAGGGGGAGCAGTACCCATGGGTGAGCCCTGTGGCACTCCTGCAGCATCTCCATCCTTTCCACTCAGCTTTGATGCACTTCGTTGAGATGCTTTGGTCAGAAAGGCTCCTCCATGTCCTGCCTCTCGGCGGTTACAGTGGAATGGCCACCTGCAGTGGTGTTTTTTTTTTTAGCTTTAAAAAAAAGAAATCAAACCCATGCAGTGTTTCTTGTTTTGTTTGTTACATTTGTTTTCAGTGTTCGTGTTTCACCGCACTGAACTGGAACTGATACTGGGGAGCAGAAACCGGCGATGCCCACGCTTTGCCAATGAATTGGTAGAAAAAGCTGAAGGAGCCTTTTCTCTATCTAGAGCTGACATCAATTTTAGGTGGGAGTGTACCTGCTAAGCTGCTTCAGCTTAGCATCAATATTAGTGGAGGATACGTAAGGCTGAAATCTTATGACTCTTAGTATCTGAAAGCTTTTGATACTGCTCTCAGGACCACACCTGAAACATGGTCTTGCTATAGCCCACATGCCATTACACTGGATTTCTTTCAAATTGAGATGCCAAAATTACACTGCTAAGATATAAGTAGTTTACATAATCCCAGAATGCAACATGGGAAAGATTTCAAAATAAAAATGAATAATAAGATCAACATTTATTGTTTTTTTTCCTCCTATGCTGGCACTGAAAATTCCTATTGGTGTGGCTTTATATGAATAGTTCTCCAGAAGTAAATTATGAGCAAAATTCAAAGCCACCATAAATTAAATGTGCTTTTCTCCTGCTTTGGTGTACAAGACTTTCCATTAAGCTAGCCCCATATAATATACCTTGGATGTATTCAAGAAAGCCCTGTAAATTATAGTAAGTATTTAAAATGGTAAGTAGACATTGAAAAAGGCCACATTAGGATTAATGAATGAAAGGGTTGATACTGAAAATGCACTTGTAAATAAATAACATGAAAAGTAAAGATGACACACTGTTAGGTTAGAGTTACAAGTGGGAGTATGATGATAAATCATGCAGTGGTTTGTCAGAGCTTCGCGTGTGGGGGCACGTACTCCTTGGGCCTCCTCTTCCCTTCCCCCAGAGTGAGACCTCTCCCTTGCCATGCCCCCAGCTGCATTTCCAGGAGGCTGATCAAACATGCCTGTTTTCAGTGCTGCCTTTCTGTGCTGGAAGCGCACTTGGCTGGCCAGGAGCAACATATGCCTCTCATAGTTCTGGCTGGAGGGTGGCAGCACTCCTCACCCACTCTGGGTACTTTGGCCTTAGAATATACCTTGTATGCTTTGCCAGAGTTGCCACTGAACTCAGATATATTTGACAGGAGCAGGAGCTTGGGTGGATGGTTTCATGCCTACATTCATGGGCAGTGAGTTGGGTGATGAGAAGAAAGCAGAGGAAAGCTGAGGAGTCTCCTCCAAGGAAAGATTTTTCCATGTCTTCACTGCTCCATCATAAAGTCCATACGTACTGACTACAGATACTAACACAGATCATCTCATTTTGTAACATTCTCTTCAAATCCTGGAACAGAAAACACAGCTGTGTCAATACCTGCAGATCGCTTGGACTGTGGAAAACATCTGCTTAATTATGTTAGGGTTTTCAAGTCTGAGAGAGCATGTATAAGGTCAATAAGCCTTATGTAGCTGAGATCAGAAGTCCACTTTAAGATTAGCTCTGCTTTGAAATGGTAATGGTGTGACTATATGCAGTCAGATTCTGTCTCCTGGTGACATGGGATGAATCCAAAATGTGATGACTCTAATAGAGCTGCTCTGGTTTCAGAGCAGCAGAAGACAGGATCAGGATGTGGCATGTACACTACATGAAGTGATGGGTGGGTACATTTTTACAGCCTGATTTTACTTCCCTCCATGGTATTCAATTTTATCCACATCGGTCCATTGAGAAAACAAGGTTCTGCTCTCAGTGAAGTGTTTATGGGGCCGTACAGCCATAGGAATACCTTTTATGTGCCCATGGCACTTTGAATATCTTTGAATGGGAAGGAATCTTTGTGGGCAAGAATAAATCCACATACTTTTTGGTCTGCCATGCGAGGAAGGGCAGAGCAGCAGTCAGTGCTACCTAAATCTTAGCCAGACCCCAGGGAAGGATTTAAGTTCAGGTTTCCTATTTGAGTAAGCACTAGGAACAAATGGTAACATAAAGGTTAGTAGAAGATTATAAATAGGATAATAAATGGAGAAGGAAGGATTATACTACCACATTAGAAATCATTTGAAGGGAAGGTAAAAACTCTCATGCTTTGCAATAATTTCTGAGTGCCCAGATTGACGGTAACCTATCTGTGTTATTTATTATAGAGATATATGTTTTGATATAATTTTAAAAAACAGCTTGTTAAATTATTGATGCTACTAATACAGTAGAGCACCAAAATTCTAATAGGCTGAAGTAGGATGTTAATGGTGTAGAAATAAATATTTGCTGTAGCGATGTGTCTGAGCATACCCAATCAGCTGAAGGAGGAGCAGAATATGTTTCTCAGGCGGCCAGTATTAGCTTAGTAATTTGGCTTATATATTTGAATACTCCTGATTAATCGTTTGATCTCTGTCATATAAACCCAGATAATTGGTAAAGATGAAGATGCCGCAGCTCATTCATGGATAGGCTGTGAGCAGAAAGGTAAAATTAGTCCATCCACTTTGACCTCTTCATTCGGCTTGGTGCAGTTCATAAAACTGAGAAGTCAGTGTGCAGTAAAAGAGTTGAGTTGGTAGAAAGGAAGTAACGATCTCTGCTCTTTATTGGTCTCCATAACCAGAGCCTGAGAGTTCCTCTTAGCCTTCAGTTTTGCAGAGTCACACAGTGACAACCAACCAACATATGCAGGAGTAAACCCATCAACATCTGCCCAAGATGGGCGGCATGCTTTGGGATGTGTTGGCTTGACTGGAATCTCTTCTCATGTGAAAGGGGAGAAGTGTTGAAGCTGTGCCACTAACAGTAGAGGAAAATGTGGAGAACAAATGTCCATGACTTAAAATACAAGTCATAATGTTGCTGCCTGAAAGCAGTGGGAGCAGTGGGTAAAGAGGATGGCAAACAAGGGCAGAAAAGGGGAGAACTACAACTGCAGTTGAGTGAGCACTGGGGATTTCAAAAAGACAATCCCCGTTATTTGGCTGTCCACACTCCATTTTACCTTAGTCTGATTGGGAAGATCTCATTGCAACGTGTGCACGCTTGCATTGGGCAATCAGATTACTCACCGCTTTTCACATATGCCTGATGTGCCAGGCCGCCCAGGAAGCTGCTGGGCTCTGCTGAGGAGAAAGGCATTCAAGAATCTGTTTGGGCTCACAGTGCAGAATTCTTCTGTATCGTCCGTCCCCACAGCACTCTTGGCAGGTGTCACTTCTCACTGCAGGTATGCTGGTAACACTCCAGCAGTTCTCTGAGTCACTGGGCGACCTCTGTGAAGTTGAGCTCAGCTATGTATCTGTGCTTTAAAATGGTTTCCTTTTGTTTATGAACATGTTTTTTCCTTTTAACTGTTTCTCCCATCTCAGGCTTTCAGACTACAAGCTTGGTTTAGTGATCAGGAAATTACTAGCATCATCCTAATTTTAGTATTGTTCATGCATTGCGAAGCAACTTGCTATGCAAGAAAAAAAAAAAAAACCACGTTTGAGCAATATTGGTACAATATGTCAGACGTAGCAATATTGTCTGTGATTATCACTCCATACAGTTTTCAAAGCATTGATGAATTGTGACAGATCCTCCTCTGAAGCACAGTTTATGAAATCAGTGGTAGTACATCAGCTTACATCAGCTGAGGATCTGGGCTACAGTTCTAGTTTTCTGCTGACACCTTTTCACAACAGCAGAGCACCTGACATGAATGGAGGGGTAACCTCTCTAGGTGCTCTATGCTCTGTGTGAGAAATCCTCAGAGTGTTTCAACCTCTCTTGGATAAGTAGATGAAGCCACTGAGTCTTTATGTATCTGGGAAGTATGATACAAATATAGGAAAACTTCCCCCCCCCTTTTTTTTTTTACTGAGGTCCTGGTACAACTGCTGGATTTCCAAACTGGGACATGAAGAAACTTTCAGTAATGATGGCAATGGGAAGCATGTCATAGAATACAGAATCATCTAATTGCTTAGTTTGGAAGAGACCCGGCAGATCATTCAACTTCACACCAACAATTTACCTAGAAGGGCTACTCCAGTATAGTCTCAAACATTTTGTCACAGATAGTTAGAACGGCGGTGCAGTTGTAGCAACATGGGATCCATTACAATGCCACGGGTGCTGCTTAAGCTTTACAGGGAGAGATCACCATTTTGTATGTGTGAATAGCGGTGTGTGGGGATTAGCAAAGTGTGAATTAGCGCAGTTCTGCGGGCTGGCTAAAAAGATGCATGTCCCTTTTTCTTGACATTTAGAGGCGAAGAGGAGTTAATTCAGAAAAATCTAAGTTTCTGACACTTTTAATAATAAAGTAACACTTCAGAATGATAGTGTGAGATGAATGATTTGTAATGACCAGCGTAACAATGTGAGAGAGGCATGTCATGTGCTTCTCTCTTTGTTAATATGCCTGAGACTGTTCATCAGTTACCATCCTTTAGGAGCTTTCCTAGTCTTTTCTTTCTATTTATTCATGTCTTTTTCCAAATCTGCCAAAAATGCTGTTAAAAAAGACCACACAGAGAACTGATCTACCTTACACAAATGTCTGGTGGGAAACAGTCATGTAAATTTTGATTTACTGAATGCACAAAAGAGGGAGGCCACCACCTAAGAAATGGATGACAGCATCTGAAAGTGGTTCCAGCATTTTAAAAGCAATTATGGGGGGGTAGATTTATGCACGAAACCTGCTCTGTACATTAACTAAATTTGTGGGTTTAATCACTGGAAGGAGAAAACCAGCTATGAAAGACCCAAAGTAACAGGTCATTGTAGCTATTCCCTTGAGGACATAATTTGTGTCAGTGTACACAGACAGGACTGTGCATATGTGTCGCAAAAGTGACAAAGGAAAAAAGTAAGCGAGCATCCTAAAAAAGCAAAGACAGGAGAATGCTGGAATATATGGCTTCCCGAATAAAGAAAATAAAGCAGTGACTATGTGAAGATTTCTTAGCATGGGAATGGCAAAGGAGTAACACATTCTTCACTCCAATGGAAATTAATGGAGCATGCATTCCTCATTCTCAGTCTATTTGAGGCTGCAACGGGGGATATCACATCTGGCAAAACTACTTTGAGTCATGTTATACCACTTATAACATCATCTGGACTTAGGAAACAGTTTTCTGAAAATAAGGAATGCTGTACAGTACCTGACATTAGCCTTGTTGAAAGGTACTGATAAGTTGCAGAGGTCTAAGAAATTAAGGGCCACATTTACATGGAATTTTCCTGCACTTTATTACAGTCAATTCCCTGTTTTTGTAATTTTAACAGCCCTTTTCCCTTCAGTGCCTTCCCCAGAGCAAGCGGGGGGTGCCTGTTAATAAAAGGGAACCAAATCCATCTGAAAGGAGAGCATTTGGGACAACCACAGAAAAACTGTGTGCCCAGAAACTTTACAAAATCTGATATAAATTGCGAGCATTCATTATTAATAGAAATACTATTTTCAAACTATGTTGTGCTTTCATCTTCAAGGATTTCACACGCTACAGTCCTAATACTGTGTTTGTAGTCCTAATTCCCACAGTTAGCTTTATCAGATTTGATGGAATTAGTGGTGTGAGGAGGATGCACACTTTGTAAAGCTATGAAGAACTTGGCCACAGACACAGACAGATTTTTAAAAACTTAACTCCTTCTGGAATGGAGAGCAGTGTCCTTTAGCTTTTCTATATATTCTACCATACAGCATTGCCTTGTGTTGGGGGGGGTTGTCTTGCAGGTGATGTTTTTCAAAAGCATAGTAAGACACCAATGGTAGTTACAGAGCAGATGATAGCCCTGCTCTGTTAGGACCCATGAGTTAAACTTGCATGCAGCGTATGCAGGGGTTACATTCCCCTCCTTGTTCCTGCTCCAGAGCAAGTGTGAAATGACAACATTTTGATGTCCAGCAGCATCTGAATTAACGTGAACAGAACCCATAGTCATGGAGGCACTCAGAGCTGGCTGGTAAAGCTGATGGGAGGCTGGAAGTGCAAAAGGGAGGAGAAAGTCTTCACAACCACAGTTGCAAACCTGGGCAATTCTATGGATGGAGGCCTTTCAAACCAGTGCCTGTACACAAACGTTTTCCCTTGGGATACTTCATCATCTGGTGCCAGTTAGCTTAAGAATCACAGGAGGTTATCGTAGACCAATGCAAAAACTCTGGTGTTAATGTATGTGTGTGTGTGTGAAGGGATAAAAGGGTTTCCATTTGCTCTGTTCAGTGGTCAAGAGATTAGTGGCTGCTACAGAAGGTTATATAGAGTGGCATGAGGTTTACTACCCAAAGTAAACCTATGCCCTTGTTTAAAATGTACAGAGAAGCTCATTCCTGTATTAGGATTATAATGTGCAGATTTTATTTTTTGATTTTTAGCCGTTTCCAACATCGGTTATAAAAAGTCCCCAGTGTCCCATCCCGCACCCACGATTATAAAAATATTTAATGTCACAGAATGGATATATGGCTGGGCAGACACATATTTTGATTTATATTATACTATGGGTTAGGCACACATTTGAAGGCAAGGTTTTTGGCTGACAACAGCATCACAATAGCAGTCTTCTAGCCATATATTATAGTGATGACCCCTGAAAATTATCAAGGTTTAACACAAGGCTATAATATAGGGTTTCTGAAAACTCTACATAAACAATAGACAACATAAAAAGTCATATTGCTATTTATGTGCCATCAAATCACATTAGGAAGGATTTGACCACATAAATAGTAAAATGACTTTTTGGGAATATGGAAATTAAAGAAAAATGTTTCAAATAGAAACCATAATTTATAGAAAAAACATCACAAATATCCAGCCATGTTATGTAAGTAGAAGAGTGAGAGAGGCAAAAAGGAAAAGAAAGACTTCTTCGAATCTTTTCCAGATACTTTTGTGAAAGGTTGTTTTGTTGTTTTTTTTGTTTTTTTTTTTTCAGTGCACCCAATCAAGAATGCATCCTGTCATGTCATATCATTATTACCTATATTTACTGTATTATATTGTGTGCTACGTGGGAGTTGACTGATATCTATGTTGTCAGCTGTTTGCCAGCTGTTTGCTCCTGGGATGAGCGGGGTGAATTTTAGCTTCTCAGAATCATCAAAATAAGCAGCATCATTTCTCTTTGTTCTTTCTTTGCTGAGTGAAAATGTTTTGAGAAAAGGGAAACTTCCCAGAATCTCACCCCCAGGATTTTCTTGAATCAGTTGTGAATGCATATCAATATTTATTTGCTTCTCATTATTTGGTGATGCCAGTGAAAACTGTAGATTAAGTGATGATGATAATCATGGCAATTATGGAATATTTGGGGTGTAATGAGTGTTTTAATGATGAGTGTGAAAGCAAGAAGCCACTCTAAAGAAGAATTAATTACCCAAAGGACCTAGAAGTTGATGGGTTTTTGCCCCTGGCCTTTGTATGGGCATGGGTAGGAGGACTACAGCTTGTCCCAGTGGCTGAAGTGCACCAAGCCATAGACTTGGAAGCTTAGTGAAGACACTGCCAGTGCTAGCAGTTCCTACTCTATCTTTAGAGAGGTGAGGGTGAGGAAGGGGTTGTGGTATGACTGGTGCCTCAGATGATGGAATTTCTCTCCTATGATCCTGGCTCAGAAAAGGCCTGACATACTGCCTACCATGAAACATGTGAGCAGTGCTACCCACTAAAAGTGAATTTATCTCATGGAATGTGAATAGAGCTATTCATTTGCCTAATGTTTATGACGAGCCTAAGTGGTTTTCTGGAGAGAATGGTCAATATTCTTAGCTTGTTTTGAAGGAAAAAAAAAAGTTTTTATTCTAAGATAGCAATAAACAGTAAATTCTTGGAAGATTAAAGCATCAAGGAGACTACATGTCACTGTTGTGAATACACAGTTCCCTTTGAAGTCAGTAGAACCTGTGTGTGGAAGGACAGAGATAAAGGGCATCAGAATTTCATGACGTTGTGGCTTAGGAGTCATTGGCAACAGGGGTTATCCAGAATCATTATGTGAGCTTTTAAAGCAAAAATTGCCTGGAAAAGCTGAAGGGAGCTGAGGGGCTACACATTAGGGACAAGAAGTAATCTAGAGGAGAGAGTCAGTTCCCAAAACCAGGGAGTTGAGTCTAAAAGAAAAGCTATACAGAGTCTGAGTGAGACTTTGCCAAAGGCAGGTGGGCAGGCAGACCAGAAGAACAGCATCTCAGAGCCTACCTCTGGGAAATCTTTCGAATCAGGAAGGCTGTGATTATTTTGCACCTTGATTATTTGTGTTTGCTCAAGCAAGAAAACTATATAGCTACTTACTTGCTTGACAAAAGAAAACAATTAGCCAGTGCTCTTAGTGATGTTCTTAAATGAGAACATTATTTTAGTTTTTCAAAACATTGCTTTTATTTATCAACCTCATCTGGGAGACTCACAAGTGCTAGATTTCTCTTTGGATCAGAGCTCTTTGCGTTTTTTCCCTCCACATGAGCTACATCTGGAGAAGTGCTGAGCATCGAGTGAGAAGTGCTCAGTGCTCTCTGCCTGGCATCGCTGTGAAAATGCAATGGATAGGGATAAAGCCTGGAAAGATGAACTGTTCCCTTTGGGTAACAATTTCAGAACAGTAATTACTTATTTACATTCTTGTTTACACATTTTGGCTAGTCTATCATTTTCTACCAAGCTCTTAAAAATGTTGCCTCGCCCTTGCTGGTCTCTGTTAGGAATGGCATCAGCATCAGTATCTGGGTTTGGAGGATGAGTGTGAGGGAAGGGGAAGGAGGAGAGATGACAGCCTTTAGCTAGCACACTTCTGCAACGCGGCTGCTAGCTCACCACATCACACTCTTTTTTCTTGCTAATTACAGGAAAAGTGATTTATTAATATTTGTGCAATGGTAACTTCTCAGCTCACCCACAGCCTTTTCTAATCTAGCCAATTATTTTCAATATTACTTTTAAGCACTGACTTTAATTAATGGGGTGCAGAAGTTTAAAGCATATGGGGCTGCTTTTCTTAAGTCTGGGAACAAGAAGAGTTTAAAAACCCTGTGGATACGATTCTCAATGCTGCACTTCTGTTTCTGAAAATACTACATACAAGTTGTCACATTTTCTTCAGCTTGACATAAAATTCTGTGACGTGTCACATCAAATAGCAACAATCATGAAATTTTTAGGGATGTGTCACTTTTGAGATACATACTTTTTCGCTTTGATCCATCGTGGCTCAATTGGAAGATAAAATACTCACTTCAATTTCTTTCTACTTTTTAATATAAAAACATACAATAAAAAATATATAATTTTTAAATTTTCAAAGTATTTGTTCTGAATCTACCCTCTAAACAGGAAACTGCTGTTGATGCTAAAATCTGCTGCAAAATCAGGACTTGAGTTGCGATGATCTTTTCTCCTTCTGGAAAGGTGTCATTGTTTATGAGATGCTCATATTGGGACGATCATGGAGCACGATCCCAGCCTTGAGAAATCAGAATGATGTTGGCTATCAATGCTCTATGGACTGATGCAACCTGAATAAAACCTCAGCTATCTTTAAGTGACCCAAGAGTTGCCCTCCCAGCAAAATGTTCTTCCCATTAGCAACAGGTGATGCAAAGACCATGCTGGCTTTGCTTGTATCTCACACTCCATGGCACCACCTTTCCCTCCTTTTCTCTCTTTCTCCCTCCTGGATGAGGCAAGGTAAGCACAGTGTGCAGCAAACTCTTGCTCCAGCACAGTGCTCCCCTCACCGCCCCACTCCCCACTGCTGGATTGCTTGCAGGGCCACACATCTGCTAGGGTCTGGAGTATAGCCGCGTAAGAGGGGTAAGCACAACTCTCCAGCTCTGTCTGCAGGCCAATCCATCAGTGGGATGGCTACTGCTGAGAGGAATTTCTCCGGGGCAGGATGAACCTCCTGTGACTCCCCTCCTCGTATAGCTCAGCCTGCAGCTGAACTCTTGCTCACCCCCTGACCCCTGCTTCAACTCCTGCATGCATCAAGACATCAACAGGGGACAAGAGTTTTCTTCATCACCTGGCTTTGCTCCCAGCCCTGCATAGCCCAGCCCATCCCACCCCAGTGAATGTCCCTAGATGCCCCTCTGCTGGGAGGGACATGGCTGACCCCAACCCTGCAACGTCACCTTCTCCAGCTCACCCAAAGGGATCACAGGCTGAATCTTCATGGGAAAGTCGTGGCACAATGGAGGCTGCAGTACCGTATTAAAGAATTCAGTGTATCAGTGTCCTCATGGTCTGACCCTTGAGGGCTCTCTCATGGAGGTCCTGTGCCTACTCTTTCCCTATGCCTGGCAGTAAAAGCAAATGTAAGTTTGGATATCAGTAAAATTTTATTTTCAGTAAGTGTTCAATCATTGAAACAGGCTGCCCTGGAGGTGTTCAAGAAACATGTAAATGTGGCACTGTTGGACATGTTTTAGTGAGCATGATGAGGATTGGACTGAAAGGTTGGACTAGGTGATCTTAGAGGTCTTTTCCAGCCTGAATCATTTTATGATTCTATGATTCAATCATCAGGGTAGCTCTGGGAGATGGTTTGATGTTCCCTGCCATAATGGAGGAGTGAGAGGTGGCCTCTGCATGGTGCCTCTGCAAGTCATTGCCAGGTTGGTGAAACACACTGTCATCCCTGGGGCAAATGAAAAAGGAAGCAGAGGATGCTGATTCCTGCTCTTAAGTTCTCTGGTCTGCCTATGTAGTGCTGGGGACAAAGTTGAGAATACAGAAGCCCAAGGGTGGCAGCTGAACCTTTGTGCTTTACTTTTTTAATTCTTTTTTTCTCTATTTTTTTTTCCAAGGAAAATTTCAATATGCTTGTCTGCCAGGTCCTTGGGGACTTACGTGCTCCTGCAATTTATTACACTGTCTCTAGGCAGAGCTACCACTGCCCTATCAGAGAATTACTTAAGGAGTTACTTAGGTCCAGGTGGCTGTTTGAGAACTTATATCAAGTACTTACATCACCTTTTATTTCTTTTAGTTAAATGTAGGCCCCTTCCTTTGGCTCGTTTTGCCTTTTATCAGAGCATAATTTAACCACTGGTCACTGGAGGCAAAGAGAAACATAAATAAGCTTCAGAATATACCTGAAAACTCTGCTGGGAAGAGGCAAGAAACAATACTTCCTTCTGAAAACCAGTGTGCTCCAGTGTGACTCTTGTAACTTCTGCTGTCCAGATTTGGATGAAGGAGTTCATGAAGATCATGAAGAGAAATAGCAGGAAGGTCAAGGCAAAAAGAAATGTATTTGCTCAGAGAAGAAGAGAAAAAAAATGTACTTTATGTCTTCAAATATGTTCACTGCTGTATTCACAGAGTTAGGCAGGAGGTAGGAATATTGAGAATGGACAAGCCATTTCTTCCTGGGTCAAAGTGAGGACTGCTTTGGTTCTCCAGTGCTTTCACCACAGTGTGCACTTGTTTAGGTTTATATTGCAGTGAAATTGATGTTTTAGTGCTTTGAGTGTTCTTTTAAATGTGCAGTGAGGAAAATATCCCTTACTTCAGTATACTGGAACTCTGGTGGGGATCACATTGTGGGGGACAGGTGGTAGAGGCACTTCTTTCCGTCTCATGTCATCCTCAATAGAAATCAGCTAGCATTTACCTTGGAACACTTTAAGGCAAATCAAAACTGGTGATGGCTGCCATGAAGACTGCCCTGTAAACTGCAGTAGTCTGGGAGCTGACTGACAAGCAGCTTAGCTATCTGAACCCTGGGAGAAGAGAAGGCATTTGAAGCTACCAACCTTCACAGCTCATCCCACAATAAAGCTGACCCAGCTCATCCTAAGCCTACAGATTGGAAAAATACTATGTTGATCCATAAACTTTGGTAATAGGAGTGGGTCTGTTTTATGACTTCAGCTGAATAGTCACTGGGAGGATTGAAATGCTTGAAAACTTTTATTTGCTCATACTCTCCATAAGGAGAATTGATGTTTTATATCAATTTTGCATTTTTTCCCCTTTCATTTGGTGGAATTAAAGCAATGAGCATGTCAGGTTCCTGTAAGTCATGCAATTATGCTGCTGTTTTCTCCAAGGAGGCTGTAAGCATTGTACAAACTTGACAGCTAAGGCTGTATGATGCTGTAGACCAGTAACCTTTAAACTCAGTAAACCTAGCTTTAGCTTTTGGAGATAGAAAGCTCACAATAGTATGAGATATTCTTTTTTTTTTCCTAGAAAGCAGCCATGTACATCACAAAAATGTATAATTTAGCAAAAATTGGTCTTGGTTGCTCAGAAAGTAGAAGACATTATCAGGAGTATCTGGGATAGAGTGGAACACAATGTCTTCAAAATGCTACTTTTCAGTAAGTGTTGAAATTAAGTACTGAATTCAAGAAGTATCTCAGCTCTTTCTGCTTGGTAGCTTATGTGCAACAGAACTTCCTTCTGTGTCCCATGAACCAACTCGAGGAGAGCATAACCTTGGAACACTATGTGTCCTCTTATTGGCATATACCAGTGCATTAGGATTCATCTCCAGATGTACCATAGCCAGTTCTCAAAGAGCTGCTGTGAAAGCTATCTTCCATTTAGACCATTTAGTAGTAAGAATAAAGAAGTAGCTCCTGTTGGTCCTGTCCTACATCAGTGGGATCAGTTGCATTTCTGACATGGGCATTTTGAAGTGCTGCAGCACTTCATCAGCATGACAGGGTGGTATGAAATGCCTGCAATAAGGTGGGTGTGGATCCCAGGACTGGATGAAGTGATGTGGGACTGGTCGCCACCCTAGTATGAATAGGCCAGTGCCTCAGAAACACGCACATAATATACCAGAGATGTTTGTTACTCCAGTGTCCTGGAAGAGGTCTCCTAAAATAGTTTGAAATAACACTTTGGAGACAGATCTAGAAAAAAATATTTATATTTGTAAAAAATATTTATATTTATATTTGACTGCGATACCTGGAACCCTTCTGTTTTTGGGGCCTCGTGGCAAAATTGGATTGAAATGGCAAAAAAAAAATAGTGAATAAAAATGATTTCCATAGAGTAATGAGTGAAATGATAAGAAATGAGATATGGTACATCGATCACACTAGTGAATAACATTTGACAGATTCATAAAACTGACCTTTCCTCTTCCCACTTTTCCTCAAAATATCTTTTTTTTTTCCATGTGTAAACTCTGCACCTTCATCACGATCTCCTATCAGCAGTGCCTCCTTATTACCAGTTAAAGAGCAAACCAAGCGATATTGCCTTTTCCCTTCTTCAGCTACTATCAAAACAGTACAACAACCCCAGTCACAAACTCAAGAGTCTTTTGACAGCAGCAATTAAGCAACTTAATTAATGAGTGAATAAAAATGATAATATTTACTGAATGGGAGCATCCTGTTTTGCATTTTTATTCAAACTGTGCACCTGAAGAATACCACTGAGTATACTACCTCCTCCCCTTCTGCTTGCCTGTTCTGTTCATTCTTTCTATTTTTTCCCTCACACTGTTTCAACTTCGCAGGCACCCAAAAGCTATTGCATATGTAGGCACAGGCATGTGCTGAGCCATTGGAAGTCTCTCCCAGCCTGCTGAGGGAAACACGGTGCTGTCTTTGCTCTGATTCTGACTAACCCTTAAAACGTGGCTCATATTTAAGGAACGATTTCCACGGTACATTTGTAAGCCTGAACTTTACATCAGAGTAGGTGATTAATTACTGATAAAGGGCTAATAAAACATTAATGCATTTCATAATTAACAAACCTTGGGATGACAGTTCTCTCCACCCACTTTCTCCACATGGCTCACATGCATGTGTTTACAGACTTCTCTTCCCCCAAATTCCTTATTTGCCCGTTAATCTGTGAAAACTCCATATATTACATGCATGCATATAAATATATATTTTAGTCTACATGGATTTTCTCAATGAAATATATAACCCATCTCAAGTGCGAGTAAAGCCCCATATATAATTATTTTGGAATGACAGACAGTGAATTTCTTAGCTATTATTTTTGACGACCCTGTCATGGATGCCAGGCATATACTGTGGTAAGAGCCTGAGAAACTTGGGAAAACCCACCTGGGGAGCAAACTCCTTTTTTCTTTATGGAAAGGTTCCCCAAGTGACAGGCCTGCAATCCTGGGTGAGCTTAATTAAAGTCAATAGAGAAAACTAAAGCATTCAAAATTGCTGCCTTTGGGGCTCCCCCACTCTTCTTTTTCTTCATTTGCTGACACTTTTAAGGGGAAAGTGCATTTTAAATTCCTTATTTGGGGCTTGGGGCTCAGTTCATCACATTCCCCTTCTGTTCTGTATCCCACATTAAATCTCTCTGGCACTTCAAAGTGCTGTTTCCCATGATTTATGGCTAACTAATGCAGGTACACTGGGCCTCCTGTGAGGTGCTGAATGCCCTCCTTGACATCAGTATTAATGAATGAAGTTTTTGCGTACAAAACCAGGTTAGACATGTAACCTAAGATTACAGTTAGGGAAACTGAGGCACTCAAGAAGACAGAAACAAAGTCAAAAGATGAACACAACCTTGCCAGGCTCCCAGAGCTCTACCATATTTATGAATAGTTGTAGGATGGAGCCTGCTTAGACAATCTGTCTCTCTTCTTGGTTTTCTCTAAAATCTACTGAACCAAGACCTTGCATTTTCATTCCTGCTCCATTCTTTTTCCTCTCCTACCACAGTTCCCAGTCACAGGCTGGAGACATGCAGAAGCAATAGAGCTAGGGGCATATGATGATGAATCAGAATGCCTTTGTGTAACAGGATCTTGACCATCTGCTGCACCTGCCATTTCAATCCCTTGTCTGGTTTGAATCACACACTTCCAAATGTCACAGACACCACCAGGCCTGAAGCTTGGATTAGTTCTTGAGCTGGTAATGCTTGCTGTTGAAATTAATGGCTAAATGCCTACAAGTTTTGGTGAGAGAAGGGCTCGTCAGCTGATAGCTACGATCACCTTCATTACAGACCCTATCTTTCCCGGAAGAGCTCATTGGAATGGTGTCAGTAACCGCACTGGGACTGTGACTGAGACATCTGTGACAAACTACCTTTGGGGTTAGCTTCTGGAATAAAATCTTCATTTACCATCCTCTGGTAATGAGGCAGCCACATGATTTGAGTGAAGGCATTTTTATTAGTGTGTAACCCTAGATATACTAATTGAGGTTTGTGGATTAGAAAAGCAGTTTACATATTTCAAGTGATCAAAAGCTCTGATGGTAAGGATGGGTGTCAGAAACTCCCTGATTCTGATTGTTGGTCCTACAGCACTTATATTATTCATGATGTGCTAATCTAGGCTGCTTGTACATTTATTGGAGAGGGAGCTGTATGGGAGGATGGTAGTAGTTACATATTCTCTCCTCCACAGCACTCAGAAACATAAGAAATGAGCTATGACAAGAGCAGAGAGAAGTCCAGTTACAGATGTACACTTAGGTAGGGTTAAAACCTGGGCTGCGGGACCTGGATCTGGAAGGGGCTGAGTTGGGGAACTGCACTCCTACTCATGGTGATATGGGCACTGCGAGAAACGCTCCCTGGGAACTCAGTTCCACAGACAAAACCCTTCTATCTCTGTTTTGGTCTTTCAGGCTCACTAGGTGCAGCAGTTCTGGTCCCAATCCATTTCTGCCTGGGAGGCAAACTGAGTACCTCCTCCTTTCCCTGCTGCTCCTTACTACACTCCATCGGCAAACAGCTCAGAAGTCTGCTTCCCTCCTGGAGGAAGGATATAAACGCTGAAAAGGTTAAGTGTGCTGCCTTAGGAGTTGGGCTGTTGTGAAATTTACACTCATTAGCTTCTCTGGGTGGCCATCGGGAATTTAATTAATATCCTTGACATGGGTTGTTGTTAGTGATATCATGGTTTCCAGATGCCCATGACTGAGAGACAAAGATTGCACTTGTGAAGACTGACAGCTTTCAGGAGTACGCAGAGGCTTTGTACTCTGTCTCGCAAGAAGAAAGACAGCTCTGGTTGCCACCTTCTTCCTGTGGGAAAAAAGGAAGAAAAAAAGCGGCAGCCTTTTTGCAGGTAGCCTCTCTCATGACAGTAACATCACGTCTGTTTCTGCCCTTGTCAACACATCTCACTGTCCACAATCACTCATCATCTCTAGACAGACAGCACTGGAGGAGATCATCAATTGCCAATGCAATTCAGCAGATACACTTCATAAATTTTAATTACATTCCCACTGAAAATGAATGGTCAGAAAATATAAAACATCTGCCATCCAGATCATTTACATTTTTTGTCCAATAAATCATCAGCAACATCCAAAACAATGGATTAAATCATGTGGAGTGTGATAGGTCAAGAAAGAAGGAAAGGTACCCATTGTGTGATTGCTGTTTGGACCAAAGCCATTACACGGTGTACAGTATCAAGGAAAATAAAAACGTTAAAAAATAGTAACCGTTTGGACTTGTCCTCATAAATAAAAGATCCCTGGTCTCAGATAGACCCTGTTAATGGATCTATTACCATGCCTATGGAAAAATGAGGGCTTGTTTAAGTAAAAGAATATTTAGTTAATTAAGATGGAGGAAAATGAGCATTTATCAATTGAGTGGCTGGGCTATTTAGCTTGTAAATAGAATAAAGAAGTGATGTCAGTGGAATATAATCTGTTAATCGAGTTTGACTAGCATCATGACTGTTAAAATACCACAAACTGCTTTTTCTTTAGAAGAGTGACATGAAATCCTAGTGTGAGATCACCAAATTTTATTCAATCTATTTTATATGACGAGCATCAGACTATGTGTTTATCAAGCCAGGCATGGGATCCAAAAGAGGACCCTCTAGCATGCATTCAGCAGGGAAGCTGTCCATGGTGAGATGGGTGCAATGATACTCGGTGAGCCTGGCCCCAGGAGGCAAGGGATCTGTATTCAGCTCTCCTTTTCCTTCCAGCTCCTGAGCTGCTGGAGGAGCAGCAAGATTGTGTTTCTTTCCTTGAGAGTATGAGTGCATGAGGCAACACTGCCAGAGACACAAACAAAATAAACTGATACTTTCTGGTATAATGCTTTCCTCAACTCTGATGAAATTTACATTCCTCGTATTCTTGAAAGTGTTGGAATATCTTAGTCCTGAGTTGTAGCTGCTCTCTGTTGTTCAATATTATGTGTAAGATCTTTTCTTGAGCAGTGATACCATCTATATCTCACCTTGTGCTGCATTTTCCCCGAAGTGATCCCCTCTTCAGCGATCCTTCTTGCTTCTTGTACTGTTACCAAACCTGAGAGCTTGTCCTCTCCGCCTTGAGCCATTCTCAGTTTCTAAAAACTGAAAGTGATTTTGGCTTAAGGCTTGTTTGTTTGTTTGTCTTTTATATAGTACCGATACAAAGGCATGAACATCCACACAAAAAGCAAACTGCAAACACACTCAATCACAAGTCAGTGGATGTGGCGTGTCCTCATCCCTAGAGCAGACGAGAGATTAGGGTGTTTGTTAACCTCAGTATCTTTCCTGTTGAATGAAACGGGTGGAAATCAGGTATACACTGAGCAAATGTTTATTTTGACTGGAAGCCCTGTCACTTTGTGTATTTATGTGAAATAGAGAGATGTATGCTTAGCCTGAGGAGGTATCTGCACTCTTCAAAAAAAGGCCATTGATGAATGGCTGTAAAAGCTATACTTTTATCTATTTTATGTTCTTCTAATGCTGCTAAATTGTTGTATATTAGGTTAAAAAATAGTTCGTTCTGACGTTACATCATGAGCATGTCTTGCAATGGTATGTGCAATATAAGCCTCTTTCATTTGACGATTTACTGCTGTTAAAAAGAAATAAAAATCCTCATAACGTATGAGAGAACAATGTAACTGAGAAATTTTTCAAGGTATTCAGCTTGAAATTTTAGGCTTGAACTAGGAATAACATCTTTTTAACTCAATGTATCTGCATATTTTAATTCAGTTACACAAATATCAGAGGGAAAGAGGTAGCAATTTTTTCTCTCATTGAGATGTTTTACTTCATACTAAACTCCTTTACAACAACAGTAATTACAGAAAAAATATCACAGAAGTGCTGCAGCACATGCTATTATTATTAGTTACTATTTATATGGTGACACATATTGCTCTACAGACAAATAAAAACAATGTGGCTTTTCTTCTCTCGCAGCTATGGTTTATGGGGCTTTTTACTCAGTTTTGGCCAGCTGGTTTGGATATAACAAGTAGTATTCCCAAAATCTCTTTCTTTTATCCCAGTGTCCATACTGAAGAGGGATTATTTTTTCAAAACCACAAATATTTTGCACAGCTTTGTGTCTCATCTCCCTGCTCCCACCACTCCATCACTTCTCGATTATTTCAGTCCCATTACTGTCATTTTCATATCTTCTCCTTCAAGGTCCAGCAGTGAAAACATCAAGTCACCGTGCAAAGTTTCCAGTATCTCTGCCCAGACTGGAAGCCAAAATCACCAGCAGGCCAGTTTGCAGTTTCCAGGTTTGTGGCTCACTGATGCTCATAGGTAGATAAGGGACATCCCATGAGACTCATCCCTTTCTTACGGATTTACCTTCTGCTGGTGTTCAATGCCCACATCATGCACGTGGACTTTCATGGGAGCAAACAGGTAAATCAAACCATGATTGCTAGCCATGTTGGCTGAACATACTGAAGAGAAGTTTAGTTGTGCTGTTGAGGGAGTGCTAGGTGTTGCTGAGTGCCGGCCTATTAAAGCTTCCTTACATCTCAGATTTCAGGGAGACAAAAGGGGGCCTGTGCTCCCCTAAGTTCAACTGGCCACAAGTAATCAGTTTTAGGAAGTTCGTCCAGTCTTTAAGATGACTTCTAAACTCGTGTCTCAGTGTGTCTACAGCATCAAATACCTACTGCAAAAATGACAGAGAATCAGGAGAGAATTAGAAAAGTATGTAGGTACCTGAAGTGCCACTTGGGAAGAATGCATTTGCCTAAATTTCTTTCTGCTAGGTAGGATATCTTGAAGCTCCTGAGATGGACTGTGTGGCGGTGATGAGATTTGGATTAAGATCATCCCTCCTCATCCCCAGAACTGTCTGCATGCCCTGGAACAGCAACAGGCCGCTCTGGCCAGGTTTCTCCTGGGTAAAACTGAGCTGAAGGAAGCCCTGTCCTCCAGGAAACTGGTGAATGCATGGAGTTCTTCATGGGATGCTTGGCTCAGTGGCCAGGCTGCAGCCAGTCCCTTAACGCAGGTGTGGAGATGTTCAGAGCCAGTCCCAGCTGTTTCGCTGTACATTCCTGCTCCTATTGGTCTGTACAACTAATGCAGGCACAGCCACCATCGCTGCACAGCTCGTCCCAGAGCAGACTGTATGTACACATGCATATGGATCTATGTCACGTAGACATGTGTGCGTGTGCACATGTGTGTGCGCGTGTAATTCATCATTTTTGTGTGATACACCAAAAATAATGTATGAGCTCCCTCTGCTGCTTTATACAAAGAAATTAATCAAGAAAATTGCTTGCAAAGCTGAGAGCATTTTATTCATATCTTGCTGATAAAGCTGTATGTGCAAGTAGTACTAAAAATAATAAGCATATTATGCTTGCAAAGCACCGTCCAAACATTAAATAATTAAATAAACAAAAGATTCTATGCTGGCTTCATGGCCTCATGATTCCAAGCGTATCTATTGTTACTGAATGAAAGGTATCTACATTTTGGGCAAAATACTTTAGTTTCTTACTCCCAAGGAGCCATCATTAAAAAGTGACAACTATTGAGATGTAAAATACATACAGTATTAAATACAGACTGTTTCTTTTTTCTCTTCTTAAAAAGAATAAATCATTTTCAAATGTGTAATGGTGATATATTATTAAGCGTTAATAGTTTTTGGATGTCTTCTTTATTTTGTTAAACAAGCCTTATGTAGTTAAACAATGTGACATGAGATACTTCGTGAAGTTTATCTGAACTTGTATGATGCCTCACAAGAAAAATCAGATAAATTCGGTGATGAAACCAAAGCCTTGCTAAAGAATGTGTTTCTAAAGGCTTAAAGAAGCTCTAGCTTGTATTGTACTGTTTTCTTTCTTTTATTCTCTTCATAATTCCATTTATCTTAGAAATGATTCAAAAGAGGGATCTGAAATACCTTATCATTTTCTATATTGGAAAATATAATTTTGATAAATTGACTTGCAAACAAGTTATTTCCTGAAGGGACAAAATCAAAAGTGCACTTCTATGAATATTTTCAGAGAAATGCTCCAATTAGAGCTGGATGAAAAAAGTTGCAGCCAATTTTTCACCCTGAAAAATATAGATTTAGTTAAACGGGAAAAGTGATGTATTTCTATCAATTCACTGGATTGGTTTGAATGACTTTTGAAAGATTTTTTTGACATTTTGAATTACAGAATAATAGACTGAAGGTACCCCTGGAGCCCTCTGATCCCAATCCAAATTAAAGTGTCTCAGCGTTGCTTAAGTGGATGCTTTTCTCCAAAAAATGTATTTCATTAAAAAAAAAAAAGATATATAGAAAAAACTCCCGAAGTAGATGGATGTTTCAAGTCACAGTAGACAGAGTTTGACACGAGGCAATGCTTGCCTTTGCCTTTCATTTTGCAGAGAATTCAAAAAATATTTAACCAAAAAATAAACCAAAACAAAATTATTGTCAAAGCTGTCAAGGAACAATCAGGCATATGTGCAGGGCTACTTGAAGTCTTGACCTGAGCTGAGAGTGAGAGACAGCGAGAAACCAGTGAGACAGCGAGAGACGGCTGATGGCACCAAACACGTGGGCTGCACCAAACCCCCAGTTGAGCTTGTTACATATCAATCCCTGTATGAAGCTGCACAAACTGGAAAAGGAGATAAATTTCAGCACTGTCAAGTTCTATTCAGAAAATCTTCATTATTTTGACTACTTTTGCACTTTGACTTACGAGACTGAGCATTCCCTTGCCTTTAGGGCTCTGGTCTGTGTTTCTCACAATGCATTTGTTTAACAATTATTTGCTGCTTTGTCCCTGTATGGGCCAAGTGGGACTGTTACCTTTTCCCACCATATACTTTCACCCATATACTCCAGGTGCCCCACAGCAGATACGTAACTGAAAGACATTTCACTGCATCCTCTTCTAGTGTTTGGCTACTATCTGTTTTGTCGTGATTTTTAGACATCTGTAACTTGCTTCTCAATGTGCATACAAAAGCATTAACACGAACAGATCAGTCTAACCATCTAGCTGTTTGTATTTTATCCACCACTGATGACTTAGCAAAAATAAGTGGCATCAGAGATTTTATTTATTTATTTATTTATTGGTCTTGCTCCAGTAGAACTACCAGAAAACTAGCCTGATTAGATTCTGAGCTGTGATTTTGAGATCTGCTAAGTAACAAGTACAGTATAATAGAACAGAGTTCTCTTCTGTGCCTCAGTTGCTGTGTGACATTACTTTACCATACTGCACCATAACTCTTAGGTAGCAGCACTGAAAATGGATGTACCCTTCACAAAAAAATGTGTTTGAGTAAATCCTCTTTATTTGTTCATGTTTACCAGCTCTTTGTGCCATGGCAATCACTCTGTGAACATTTCTGATACTTTAGCCTCTATTCTGTTTCCATTACTGCACCAAATTTGGGTCTAATAACCACACTATTCAGTGGTGTAGCTATAATTATCCAATCTGCAGGCTTTGCACATATAGGAGCTGATGAATCAGACATTCTAACATGGGGCCTGATGTCTCTTCTGGCAACTTCACCACCTCAGTAGTTTGTGTTTTTCAGTTTTAAATTGGTAACATTAAATGTCTTTAATAGCTTATTACTGGAATCCTTTACACGACAGAGATGTGGTGAATACAAATAGAGCACTTGACAAATCAGAGGCTGTGATGGTTGGCAGATCCCATTGGCAATTTAGTAATGTGCTCAGGATCACAGATATTAGAGTTGGAAAACACGCATTAGGTGAAATCCCAGTTTCAGTGAAGTTAATGGCAGAACTTCAGTTGATTGCAAGGGAGCCAGCTGCATTAACTCTCTTGCATTTTTCCACCATCCAGTATTGATCATAGCAGTCCAGTCTGTGTGCAGTTTTATAGGGAGTTCCTTGAATCTAGGCACTGAGGCTTGGTAGGAGAGTGCGTAACTATGAGCATTATTGATTGCTGTATTCACTTAACACAGGCCAAACTCCCATGGCCCTGCCTCTGCGCTTGTTCAGAATTTACAGAGAAGTTTCTTCCTGTTTTGTAGTCCTGGTCAGAAATCCAGAGGACTGTGCTTAGGACATTACAAAGCATAGCCTAAATTGGATCAAGGCTCTCATAAGATACAGAATGACTTCTGCTGATCTTCTGAGACATTTCCAGCAAGCAAAGTAGGCTTATTTAAGTTTGTGTCTGGGATCAGTGGGCTCCTGCTAAAACCCCGAATTGGAATGTTTTCCATTGTCCTTAAAATACAAATTAACCTCTAAAGGAGCAACAGAGTATTCCTTCTGAAATAAGGAGGCAATGATGGATGGAGACTGTCTTGCTGAATGGAAACTGGAGACCAGTCTACAGTAACAAGCCCTGGAGGAGGAAAGCTACCAACAGCTGCAAAATCTTCCTTTGCATGTTACCTGTGAACTAATGTTTTCTGCTGATAAAATCCCAAGGACTTTTAAATTTAAAGTCCTTCCACTGGCTTTCAGAGAGTAACTAACTGAAAACAAACAAACAAACAAACAAAATATCCAAGGTGATAACTGCCTCAAAAGAAGCATTTTAAAGCCAAGTGTAAATGAATGCCCTGAATTACACACTTTTTTCCTCATGCTTCTCACAGACCTGAACTCTGAGGATCAATCAGTTGCATGCAGGAGTCATGACCCTGCTCTCATTGCTCTAAGGAACTGTTGTCTCACTGCATGCTGTGACCCTTAGTGTGAACCTGGTAATATTACTACTTGTGGGTCTATCAACAACAAGCCCTCTGTGGTCCCAATGTGCTTAAGAAAACTTAATTCCTCTTGTTCCAAATGTAGAGATCTCTTTTGTGCCAATTACCCTTTGACATTGCTATTTAAGCCTACTTTTCCACACACTTGTCCCATAAACACTGCTCCCTTCACAAGGAGAGAGGTTGGCAATAGCCATGAAAGCTAGAGCATAAATGTTTTCTCTTGACTTGCCCATTTTGGAATGACTACTAAACGTATGTCACTGCCTTTTAGAAAGCTGTATGTAGTGGCTGGATAGCTGGCTTCTTCATGTCTTAATCTACAACTGTCTTGTAGGCTTAGTAGACAAGTTGTAAATGCTTTATTGTCCCCATGGTAGCATTAGATTTTCCTATGAATCTATGGGTGAAATCAGATTCCTAGAAATCACTGTTCAAGAATGTCTTGCTATTGACTGCCTTAGTGTTTAGTGGCAGACCCAGAGAAACCCTATCTCTGGCTATACTAATCTTGGAAATACATATTTCAGTTATTTCTACATTTGCAAGCTGAAATCCCATCCACCAAAAAGGAGATGAGGCCTTGCCAAAACACTGTTCAGACGCAGCAGCAGCATCATTATTAACACCACAGTTGCTCTGTTTGCTAATTCTGCAGAAGGAGCACTGGGGCAATGCACATGCGTCTGTTAACAACCATTTGCGTGTGAACTATCCATCAGGGGCCAGGAAACAGAAATCTGGTCTGCAGCATACTGGAGCATGAGAGGATGCTTGCCCTTCTCCACTCCACTTCTGCACTTTGTCTACCACTCTGTTCTCTTATTGAGCAAATAAATAAATTGTCTGCCGCTTCCTATTGTAAGGTCCTGGTGACTGCTCGGGCTGAGTGGCAGGCTACCCCACCAGCAGGCAGCTGAGTGGCACAGTTTAGGCTGTTTGTTTGCAATGTGAGCAGGCTGGTGGCCCTAGAACACAGGAACTGTGAAAGAGCTGAAGGGAAGCAGGCACAATTGATGATAGCTGATAGCTTCATGGCCTGGAGGCCCTTCACAGGATCATCCAAGGCACAAATGCCACTTCTGGTTCTTCAGAAAGACAAAATTAGCTTAAAATGGATGGAAATTGACATTGTAAGGGCCGTAGTTGAGAGAGACTGAGCCCTGTTGCTGGCTTCTGCTCTGCTCTGGGGCTGCAAGGATTTATCTACCTCCTGCTTAGCTGCAATTTCTGCACTTTGCTACAACTCCCTGGGTTACACAGAGATCTTCATGGCACAGCCTCTGCCTCCTGGCTCACACTAAGTCTAGCTCCCACTGAGGCACCCCAGCTTCAAAGAGCTCGTGGCAGTGCCTCGGCTGTGTCTGCAGTGTGAAGCAAACTGGGGTCCTGTTTTCTGCTGGAGGCAGCCACCCTGCAAATGAGTGACCTTGCTCACCTCACTTCTGTGATCTGAATGCCAGTGGGGTTCCTTTCTGGATAGATGCAAGCAAAGGGAGGGGAAAGCTGTTGTAGTCAGGAACACACTGTGACCAGCTAATCTGGCCTAATGCTTTCTGCTCTGGAAAACAAAACAAAACCAAATAAAAAGCAGACACAGCAAGAAGGTTGTTTTTTATCTACATACCTTAAATATCACAGGTGGCAATATTTCCCATCCATCCTGAAACAAAGATTGAAAAATCCTCACCCACAAAATATATGTACAATGAAAAGGGCAGGTATATAGCCTATCCACCCAAAAGGTACGGAGTGGATCATGCCAAATGATGACAGTAAAGTTTCAATGATCTTGTGGTTGTATCAACTAAATTTCAAAGGATTGACTTCAGTTGTCTGTTATTACTTTAGAAGCTTCAGTATTTTAGTTTGAACAGCTTTGTTAATTTTAGGTGAAAAATGACTTTTTAGCTCAGGGTGGGTGCTTTGGGTAGTCACATTCTGAACAGCTTGCTCGCTGGTGGCTCACTTCGGGCACTTATTTCCAGTTTCAGGTGGGCTTTTGGGTCAAAGCCCACAGAGCTGTGTGTGTCAGTAAAGAATCAAAGATGATGTTTGTTTTTTTGTTCTCTCCCTATCTCTGCTCTGCTTGATTTCTGGAAAATCAAATATAACAGTTTAATCAAAAAGGAAGTGGGAAACAATATAAAAAATACAGCCTAGCTTTTGCACAAATAAAGAATAAATGAAATAGAAGCATATTCATCAAAATCGAAGTCAGCACTGAAATAAAGGTGGCCCCTGTTGGTGTATGCAGCATAAAGGGGGAAAAATATGTGGGGAGTAAAGCACTTATGAAAAAGATATCTTTTTTTCTGTGAAATAACTATTTCAGAATATATATCGGTAATGCACTCCATGTATAAATGTTATGGGGGCACAACTCAGGGTTTAAATGAGGTACTTCTCTTTCTCTGTAAATAAGACAGCTTTTGATACAGTTTAGGACTGCTAGTTAAGCCTGGATAATATTGGGGGGCTGAATTATTAGCATACAATGTGACCAACAGTAACAGGGCAGATGGACACTTTAAGGGCTTGGCAAGGCAACAGGCCACTCTCGTAATAAAGAGATGTAAAAGGACCGGGAATCCACCCAGGGGACTGGGAATCCACCCAGGGGCTCCAAGCCAACAGCTTTAAATAAATCTCCAGTGTAGAAGGAGTATTGGAAACGTTAAAAAAAATTAAAAAAAAAAAAACAAAACATGGATAATTAGTCTGCAAAGGGACAATCAGTAGAAACGTTTGCCCTAAAGTGTCTAAGGGAAACCACTACCTATTTTTTATTCAATTGTTGTTGTCTGTTGCTCTTTTACTTAGCTTAGGTTTGAGGAAAAGGTATTAAGGAGTCTTCCCTGGAATGGCTACAGTGCTTGGCACTGCGGTCTGGCAGGGAGTTAGTGCTGCCCTACACAGGGTCCCTAAGAGGTGACCTGGTTCTTACTCAGATCAGCTGCCTCTTCTTTAGTTAACACTGCACCTCCATCATACAGAGCTCTCATACTCTAAATCCCCATTGTGCCAGACAGCGTCCACTGAGGTTAAAAAGCATTTGAACTCCTCACATGAAAGAACCTATCCAAAAATACTCTCACAGGTGACGGTGACTCTTTGTTATGCTGTCATTTGAAACGTAGTTTGCAAAGCTGTTGGGAAAACTAAAAGATGTCCTGCTCAGCCAAATAATCTCTGGATGCACGTTTGGCTTTGCTTTTATCATGGAGTCCCAAGGTGCTATTAAGAAGGACTTTAGGAATTTTCATTGCTTATAATTTGTACTGGTCTTGTCCTTCAGGATCAGGAGAAGCTTTTGGGACTGGAATAGGCGTTGCTTTGAATGAAAGCATGGATTCACTGATGCCCATAACATTCTGCCATGGTTTTATTTATTCCATCTATGTAAAATTGCTTGAAAACAAATGATTTCTGGACAAATGAAGAATAAGTCTGTGAAGGTTAATTCAACCTTGCATTGCATATTGTCCAAGAAACATACCTCAAAGAAAAATGTTATCAAAGTGCAAGACAGGAAAGAGGAGAAGCTCATCACTCTCTTGCACTCCTTTTCCATTAAATCTTTATCACTACCAGATTTCATGAAAAAAAAAATATACGACCTGGAAAAAAACCTGCGACACCAGCTTCCTCTTGTTCTTGAGTGGGAACCTGAGGAAATTCACAGGACATTTCACATAAATGTTTAATAAAACCACTTTTGAGTTCCATGTGGTCACTGGGGTTACAGAAACTCCAGTATACTGCATCTGGGAGGAGGCCAATGAATGGATCATATTGCCAAGTGGCAGTGGTTTTGGTACGGGTAAAGTTCCTGTCAAAAGGTTTCTGTTTAAGTGCTCTTCATGCATTGTGAAGGCTTTGCTTTTTTAATCTGGTTTTACAATGGGGCCCCTCTTTGGATGCAACCTAAACTCTGGTGTCAAAGGTATGCTGTCTTTTCAACACAGAATGCAGAACTACCTTTCTTCAGACTGGCCTTTTTATCCAGAGAGAAGAGAGATCCAACACCTTCTTCTGGGAATGTTGCTCGGGTAAAAACATGGAAACAGATGCCCAGAGCACCAAGAAAAGCAGAATAAAACTCCAGTGCCACAATGCTCCAACGTAGTAAATCGTTTCATCTAAATTCCCTTTAATATACAACAGAGGTCATTTTCACCTATGTCCTATGATGAGTCCCCTTGCCTCTACTCCCTGTGAATGTGTTTTGGCAAGCCTGAATTTCCTGGCTGATTTTTCACCATGATCATTGGAAAGATTTGCCTCTTGAGCAGGAGAGCAATTGTCTGCAGAATGCTGTTAGCTGAGAGACTAATCTGGATAAATTTAAGTGCCTTGACTGGAGATTTTAGAATTGGCACATTCTATTTTCAACATATAAACGTATTTTGTATTCATACAGAGTCATTAAATATAGCAGGAACGTTTAATATATTTACTTTCATGGGACGGATACGTATATCCTGAAACTGAAGTTGTTATTTTTGTTTTCTTTACTTGTTATCCAGTAATATGTAAATTATTGATTACATGCACTCAGGCTTAGCAAATCTTGCATTCAGATGTACCTTTTTAATGACTGAAATAGTGATTTTTTTAAGAGTCTGTGGGTAGTAACATTAACTGGCATACAGAACTGAAGAACTGCTTTAAGCCACCTACCAAACAAATATGTCTGTCATGATGCTATCACGGCTACCTTTGATGTAAAAACACATTTTTATTGTGCAAGAATGGAAGGGCAATGTTATTAGGAAGGAATAGTTCAGGTGACAATGACACTGATTTGTAAGATCAGGTTCTGACATTGTTGCTGCTACTTTCACTTTCCTGGAGTTGCTTAGATGAAGCTGAAATGGAATCAGAATGTGGCTTATAAAGGACTAAAGAGTGTTCCTCATCTGTTTGCCAAAGAAAGAAAGTGAGGGAGAAGCAAAGATCCTCCAAGACTGCAATGTATTAGCTAAGAAAGAAACAGAGAAAGGTAAAGAGAATGGAAAGTTTTGATGAAGTTGGAAGAACTGAATAAATGAAGTTCCATTCAATGTTAGAAGTGTGGTCTTCAACATCACCCCCACATTGGCTCAAAGTCAAATTAAATAATGAATGTTTTCCTTGACCTTGTGCTACTTCTTCAATGTGTTATATGATATGTTCAAAAGTTAAACTAGTCCTTAATAATACTTCTTAGTTTGGTGTTATTATTGGAGTACCACATACACCCTAACCCTCCAGATCTCAGACAAAACTGTCAGTGTTTTCAGGGCAAGTTTCACCAAATTGTCCAAAGAAAGCTTGTGAACAGAGACTCATTTCAGAACAGTACTATACATCCTCGATGCTTGCTGAAATGGTAGCTGCAATGGCTTGAAAGATCACTGCAGTGGTGTGTGGAGAGACGTTGGCATTGCTTATTTTCATCTGCTTGGAAATCCTATGAGATCACTTGAAAGCAGCAAGAAAGGAGTGAGACTGCTTGATGAGAACCAATGGACTTGACTTGCTTCATGTAAGGAAAAAATCATGCTTGTTTTGCTCTTGGAATCAGTTTGTTCTTTTTCTACTCCCAGAAACAGGAATGGGCCAACATGACGAAGGACCTGCAACTGCAAGGTCAGAGGTCTTTTAGATCAACATAAATAGAACCTGTCTATGCTTTTAGCAATGAATGTACTGCATTTTTATAATCTCATAAATACCATAGTGAACCAAATTCATACTCTAGCCAGATTATGACCATTTTAAAAGAAAAAGATTGTTGTCATGTGATCAGAAGGGGGAATGCAGAGATACTATGCCATATGATAGCAAGCAAGGCCTTAAGTAAGCCTTCTGCTTCTCCAGATGCTGGGCGGGTGGTCTCTTGAGGAAGTAGAAAGGAGAGTGAACAAGGTACTGATCTTGAGAATCTTCTTAATTTTTTCTGTCCATTTAATTGGTGAAGAAAAGGGGAACTTCACCCAGTCTCTTCTGCTGGAGAGTATAAAGCATTTTTCCTTAAGACAGGAGGATTGCTCTCAAGCACTGCACAGTACTTTATTTGTACTTTGCCTCCTATCTCCAAATGAACTTGCCATCTAAACTCCAAGCAGGTCCCTTGTTTTTGAAAATGCTGTGTAAAGAGTAGAATTTGGAAGAGCTCTCAAAGGTAGACATAGATGTGATAAAGTATTCTTGTTTCAAGTAGGTAATGTTGGAGTACACATAGAGCACTACAGAAAAGAACAGAGAGTGAGGAGGAGGGGAGGAGAGCTCAGTGTTGTCAGAAAGCCACAAGACCTTTGAATTATTACACTGAAAATTGAAACTGCTTTATCAAAATTGATGGAAGTGCCATGTAAGGTTGTTCTCCCCTGTACCTTATTTCCAAAGTTTGCACTTTGAAATGTGTTTATCTGTAATTCAAACCTAGAGGTCTGACTCTGAGTGACCTCGAGTTATTTTTTTAAGCAGCCTCTATTTACGTGACTCTATGCACGATGACCCTTTGGGCACTGAAAGACATACTGATGTGCTTTGAAATCAAAATGAATACATCCCCCTTTCTTTTCACCCCTTTCCATATGGTAAATCCTGGAAATCTGTCTTTTCTTTAAGTCTAAGAAAAGATCACAGTAAATTCGACCTGTTATTGTTAGAGGAATGCATAATTCTAAAGGCATAGCTATGATATTTTGTACAGTATATACGCATGTATATGCAGACTCAAACATATGCAGACTCAAACATATACTGTATGTACATACTATGTTGTGTGAGAACACTTCAGCAAAATCATTACAATTTGTCATATATCGTCCCCTCCACCACTATTTGAAGATGAAAGTTTTCAATACTAATGCTGCAAAGTGGGTATTATGTTGATTTATGCTAATCGGTTCTATAGATGCTGTCATATTATATTGTTAAGTGATGACATGGGTGAAATACTGTTGCTTCCAATATTAAAAGCCCACAAGTGCTCGTGTGAAAAAAACAGGGGAGCCACCCACCTCTACAGTCTCCACGATCTGTTCTATGTAATTGAGAGCCTGGTACTTCTCCAGGTTTCCCTTGTGTTCATCAGCCCTTTATAGGCACGGTTTAATACAGAGAGATTACAAAGGTGTAAATAATGAGACATTCCTCAAGTGCCTTCAAGTTCATTACTGTCTGACCACGCCAGGGCCCATTAGAGTGGAAAAGTGAATTTCCTTGCACATCTACTCTGGCAATCCAACCTAGGAGAAGGGTCGGTTTTACACCACATGGTAGAGTAAGAAACTTCAGTGACAGACAGCAATTTCTGTGCCATAGGAATGAGACCTACCAGTGTTCATAAGAGGTTACCTAGCCTCTCTCTAAATGGGGAGAAGTGTTGATATCACTCAATGACCTTTCCATGTTCACAGTAGAGGGACTACTACCTCAAGGGAATCAAGAAGATAGAGAAGAGTAATGTTTACCTTCTTCTCCTTTGAAGCATGGACATGAAAATTATTATTATTATTGACAACAGCACTTTGCTGTAAGTTGAAATTAAATGTATTGGTGTTAGTGTGTAGGTATAGCCAATCACCGCGGCTCCGTTTGTGCTATGAGTTAAGGAAAGATTGTTATTTTCACTTCAACTCTGACGAAGGTTTTAATGAAATGGAAATGAGTTATTTTGCATTCACCTTTTGTGTGGTTTTACATTTTCCATGTCATGTGTTCGAGTGCATGTAAGACCTTCATAGAATGAGCACAGATAATTTTCACTGTCCAGAGTACAATACAAAAGTGTTTTCTTTGTATTTGTCTCTTCGTGTTAATTAGCAGAACATGGAGAGCACATTGGCTTCTGTTGAGTATATAACAGAATCAGCTGACTTTCAACAGAGCAGTCATAACATGTTACTATATTTTAAAATAATCACTTAGGTCATGCTTTACCGTGGCTAAAATAACATGACCTTCACCTACCTACCTGTTGCAAAATTTAACCTCAAAGGATGCATTCTAGCAGGGTAATTTCACTTCCAAGCTACTCTAGATTTATTATCTAAGCCCAGCCTGAACTCAGTTCACTGCTTTTGATCACTATATTAGTTTAACTGAAGAGCCTCTAAAACAAAAGGAACATTGACAGAACAGAAGCGGAGGATACAGAGAACACAGTAATACAAGCCTTTCTTGCTAAAGAAAGTTGCCCTGAAGAAGTAGTAATAGATCAAATGCTCTTCATCTTGAGGCATGTCTATAGTAATAGAAGCTAACATTAGTCCATTCTTCTTATTGACACATTGTTTGTTTAAAAAGTAAACTCAGTTTGACTCATAGACTGTAACGATCAATTTGTAACATACGATGAAAAAGTCTTAAAGGCTTCTGACTTCGGAGGTTTTGTAGCGTTGGCTCAGTATAAGGGAGAGGTGCAAGAAGGTGGAAAAAGAAAAAATTGCAGCTACTGAAACACAGAAGAGGAAACACTGAACGCTTCTTGGGAGGTTATAATAGAAAAGATTCTTGTTTTCCCCACTACTTCATTTCTGAAATTGATATGTAGAAAGAATCAAGTCATAGGATCATAGAATGGCTAAAGTTGGAAAGGACCTTAAAAAACATCTAGTTACAACTCCCCTGCCATGGGCAGAGACACCTTCCATCAGATCTGACTTCCCAAGGGCCCATCCAAACTGGCCTTGAATGCCTTCAGGGATGGGGTATCCTCAGCTTCTCTGGTCAGCCTGTTCCATCACTTCAGCAATTTTACTACCTCTGAGTAAAAAAATTATTCCTAATATCTAACCTAAATGTCCCCTCCCCAGCCCCCCTCCAACAGCTGCACATCTTTCTTGTGCTGGAAGTCCCCGGTACTGCTGGATGTGTTATTCCAAATGGAGTCTCATGAGGGGACAGGAGAGTAGAGGGGGACAATTACCCCCCTAAACCTGCTGGTCACCCCTCTTATGATGCAAGCTGAGGATACTGTTGGTTTTCTGGGCTGCAAGCATACACTGCTGGCTCATGACCAAGATGTTCTGTAGAACTGCTCTCAGTTTTTCTTCCAGTCAGTACACATATCTGAGATTGTCCCAACCCAAGTGCACCTTGCACTTGGCCTTGTTGAATCTCACTAGGTTCATCTGGGCCCATTTTTCAAGCCTGTCTCTCTGGATGGCATCCCTTCCTTCTTTTGTGTCAAATGCATCTCTCAGTTTGGCATCATCTGCAAACTTGCTGAGGGTACACTCAGTCCCACTGTCTATGTCACTGATTAAGATGTTGAAGGGCACCAATGCCAAGACAGACCCCTGCAGGACACCATTCATGGTCTACCTTTGCCTGAACATAGATCCATTGACGAAACCCTCTGGCTACAGTCAGCCAATCACTTATTTATCCACCAATTAGTCCAGCGTTCAAATTTCTATTTCATATTTGTTCAGCTTAAATATAAGAATTGTCAAAACCTTTCACAAGTCCAGATGAATGACATTAGTAGTCCTTTTTTCGTCCACCAGTGCTGTCACTCCATCATAGAAGGCCACCAGACTGGTCAGGTATGATCTTCTCCTTGTGAAGCCTTGCCAGCCTTAAGTCTCTTTCAGGAGGATTTGCTCCATGATCCCCAGACACAGATGTGAGATTCACTGGCCTGTGGTTCCCTGGGTCTTCCTTCTCCCTTTCTTGAAAATGGGAGTGATGTTTCCCTTTTTCAGTCACTGGGGACTTAACAGCCACAACTTTTCAGATATGATGGAAAGTGGTTTTGCAACCATATCAGCCAACTTCCACAGGACCCTGGGATGCATATCATCGGGTGCCATAGACTTGTACGTGTTCAGCCTCATGAGGTGGTCTCAGACAGAGATCCTTATGTTTCTTACTGTGGGAGACTTTGTTGGGGGTTACTCCCTCTAGTTTGTGGTGTAATGATATGGGCCATTTCACTAATTAATTCCTAAACAGCCTTGGATGAATGTAAGACATCTGCATACTTCCTAAATGTAGGGTAGTGGTAGAAATGCCTTCATGCAGGACCAACAGACTACTACTGTTCTTTTCCTGCATATGTATTTCTCCCCTGTACCCTGATTATTTTGACTCACCAGTTTCTCAGATCTAGGTGGCATCTTGTTTTTAGCTTATTTCTTGACTTCTCCATCAAAATGATCTGGAATGCAGTGAGAAATAGTAGTAAATGATACTATAATCATTCTTAGCTATCATGGAAGAAATTGTCTTGACTCCTCTTTTTGCCTGAGGCTTTTGACACCTTTGGCAATGAATATGCGTATGAATGCATGGGAAAGTGTATATGCTTGAATGTGTATGTGTGTGTCTGTGTATGTGAAAAAATGAGAGCACATTTTTCCACTCACATCTTCTTACACAAAAGGGAGAAAACAATTTTTCCTGACATTACTAAAAGGAGTAGCAGCAGTGTTCAGCTAAGAAAGGGAACACTGTCTTATCCAGAAAAAATAGCGTTTGTGATGATTACTGTTATTGAAGTAGTTTATTAAGTATACAAGAAAGTCCAATAGAACAAATTCAGAGTCCATACTTTTCAGGAAAAAAATGATAGTTTTGCAGAGAAAAAAAAAAAAAAAGAATTTACAAAGCCAAAGTGCTCTATCATATTCTTCTCCCTTCCCTCAGCTCAATTTTCTGATAATCCCCAGTATTCACTGAATCAGAGGGTAACTGCTGATTGTTTTGATGATAAATTGCCTGCAGTGCATGTGGGACTAATTATGAGATGGCACATTTCATTCTGCCACCTGTATAAACTAAACTTTAGACAGGCACAATGAGGGAAGTGTTCACAACAACACAACATTTGAAAAGTCTGCAGACCTTCTCCCCTGTTTCCTCCCCCACTGTCACTAATGGAAGGGGAGCTGGATCTTCAGTACATAAAAGGAAAACATAAGGGAATTGGAGGATGAGAATAAGGATAAAATCAACCTGGAGGATCTACAGAAAGGGAGAAATGAGGATCAGGGAGAAAAGAATGATCAGGGTAATATGCCCATAGAGAAGGAGAGATCAAAGGGAGGAAAAGACCTGAAAGCAATAAGAATGTTTTGGAACATGAGCAGGAGATGCTGAGGCTCAGAAAGTTGTGGCCTGGGGAGTAGATGCTCAGTATGTACAGAAAAGAAGCAAAGAAGAAAGAGAGAAAATCTGGGTCACACCCTCCTTGGTGACTGAAGTCTGTTAGATATAGCCAGGAAAAGTGAAACAGAAGATGAATTGTGACCTATGAACTCCTGGCATGGCCAAGACATAAGCATCATGGTTCACAAGGGGCCAAAAAAGAAGCCACAGGTCATTTTGCCTAACCTCTTCTTGTAGGGGAATGGTGGTCTGAAGCTGCTGTTTATATTCTTCAGCAGTAAGGTTAGTTTGTGTACAGAAGAACTCCAAATCATTGTATGCCATATTATGTCCTCTTCTTGATATTTCTCCCACTGAATGGAAATAAAGAGCCTGGAGTTGTTGTTTCATCCTGTGTTTGTCTTACACAGTAATGTACATGCTTATAAAAATAAGCAACTATTTAATAATAAATAAATCCTGTTTCCTCTGCTCCAGTACTGGTGCTTCTATCTCCCTTGTCTCATCCAAGGGTCACCATGCAGTAGCAGACACGAAGTAAGACGTCACTACTGCTTGCCCACACATGTACATACGTCACTACTGCTTGCCCACACATATATGTATTTACACATTATCATCATATTTACTGGCTGGATCCTCTTTTTGTTCTTGCAGTCTTCAAACAATTTAAGTGTCTTGTTGTCAAGGTGTTTATTGTATTACATTGTACAGGGACATCAATGAGGTAGCAGCAATATCATTTTGTGATGTGCTTCTTATCTTCCAGAACAAGTATTGATGACCTCATCTGTGTTTATTCAGTTCACTTTTTTTCCTACCCAATTGCAATCCTAACACAAAAACATTATTTCAAAGAAATATGCATATGCATAGCTACATTTCTTCTTGAAAGCTACTGGTAAAAGTCTTAATATTTGCATTAAACTTTTCTATAGCACTGTGCATACAAGAGGCAGGATTTCTAGAAATCCTAAAGACTAACTTTTTCGTTACTTTCCTGAGGACAAGAGACTAGATCATTGTGAGCAAGTTGAATATCTATCAGACCTTCTCTAAAAACTCCTGAAGCATTGACAATCTTAACCAAACTGAATTTGAGTCTTTGTGGATACAAATAACCTACAGTCTGAATACCCTACAGAGATTATGTACAGATATACTGGATAAAAGAGAGACACATGTTCGTACTCCCACTAAGGACTGGTCAAAGAGTGAATGTATGTATATCATCAGGCTCCAGAGAACAGACTCAGGAGAGAGTAGAAGGAGGCAGCTCTGAGAGTACAGAAACATGTTGAGATGTCCTGCTTATAGCTAAGCTTCTATTGTGACTTGCACCTTGCCAAATATCACTAAATCTGAACTTGAGTCTCAAAGGCACAGAAAAAGTTTTTATAAGTTCACTGGCAATGGAACAACACTGAGTTTTTCTCCTGCCATCCACCTGCCCAGTTAGCCAGCCAGACACATGGTTATACTTTGGAAAATCATAGCCATTTTTCAGTTTTTTGACACTGTAACACACTGTAATTCTGCCTCAGACTTTCCTCATGCAAAACGTTGGTTCATGAACTATGAGGAATGCCAGGAAAAAAACAAACCTGCAGAAGGAGCAGGTTGGTAGACAAGTATGAAAGTCCTGACAACACATTGTTTTTTTGATACTGTAATGTCAGATTTGATTTGAAGGCCACTTCTGCCTACAGATCTGACAGTATTCTAAATGGCTTCAAGTAGAAGACTGTATGTGTCTTTAAGTGGAGCCTGTGTAGGCATAAACATTGCTTCCAATTGAAGGTTGAACCTGGAAGTGTGGAGCAGAGCACACTGCTTCTGCTTGGACACACAGACAGGCGGAACTGAGAGACACAGTCCTGCAAACATAGGAGTGGGAGAAGAAACGAAAGCTACAATGGTGCAGAATATTTTCTATGAAGGGAGATCTACAGTGGTGGAGAGATGCATCTTTTGATCCTATGCACTGATGAGTAAAAATATAGGTCATGCATTATGCTCCACTGTAGCAACAGAAATTACTTATCCCCCCTCTCTCTCTTAGTTTTTATAAATTCCATAATCCTTATGGAAGAGTCCATGAGTCCTCCAGGACCTGGAATCTTCCAGATCCCTGAATCCAACCACATCTCCAATGCCCTCATTTACTTTTTACCTTTGTATTCAATAAAAACAGAAAACTATGGTAGCACTGAAGTTAAATAAGCCACTTATTTACAGCTAGAACCAATACATTTGTTTAAAGATGCATTACTGCTTTTCTTGAAGGATAATTTAGACTATGTATCAAAAGGAAAATCAATAGTTTTTTCAATTACAAATAATTGCCTGTTTGATTCTTTTCCACTTTTTCTTTTTTATTTATTTTGTCTTCAAAATATTTCTACTGAGTGTCTTTTGTCTAAAGTGTAAACCAGTATAACTTTCAAAACAGAACTAAGTGAAGTGTCCTGGGAAGCCTTACCATTGGTGGCTTCAAAGGCTGTTTACACTGTGAAGAAGGTAGCCAGAGATTCACGAGCTGAAGTGAGCTCATGTTCACTGCATAGGGTGAAATCTCCATTCTACTGAATTGAACATAAATAGTATCAGGATATCAGGGAGAGTGAGTTGTTGCTGGCTCCCCAGCACTAGGCTACGCACTAGTTGGGAAATTTTTACTTGGGGATGAGTCCTTCTCTAAGCAATTTTATTCAGTTTTCCAGGCAAAAATTTTTGGGTCATCTGAGACAGAGTAAAGATAATTAGAGGTCAGAAAATAAAAATAATAAAGAATTTAATACAATTTTGTTTCATAATTTCTACTCAGGAGGTATACATGAGAAACAATTACTCATAGATTCTCATTCAGTAAATTTGTCGTTCTTCAAATTTTTTAGTGATACAGCAGTAAGTCTTGAAGTACAGGGGAGGAATAGTAAACAAAGAAACAGGTATTTCCTCACAAAAAAAGTGTGCTTTTAAGTAATATTCCATGATACTAAAGCTAGAAATAGCTGAAAACCTGAGGGAATTTGTGTAGCATTCTGTCTTTCCCATAGTCCTATGTTTCTGTGAATCTTGTCTTCCTATATTTGGCTTCAGATTATCTGTAACTGTTTTTCATATTTGTGGCCTTTGGTAACTGTATGTGGTGTACTGTCGATGTCATTAAAGCAGAATGATTCTGTATGTGAATGTTCCTCAGGTTATACTTCACTACAGCTGAGATCCGTACTTTATTTTGGAACACTTTTATCAAAGCTAGCTTCTAATAATTCAGCAGAACTACTAACAGGAGCATAGTGTGTACTCAGTTTGGACTGTGGCAATGTCTAGCTAGGACAAGCTGGGGCTCAAAGTCCATCAGGTCACTTGTCTATCATGACAAGTCTGGATCTTTTAAGAGGAATTACAACCTCTTGTTTAGATTGCAGTAAAAATGCATTATAAGTCTGTATAATATAATTCTTACATTATTTGCAGTATGAATATACCAAAAGCTGTTGAGTTTCCAAGGATGTCTTGGAACATATTCATTTTATTGAAGCTCAAAGACAAGTTCACTCAAGAACAGGTAGGCTTGTTCCTCCAAAATTCCATAGGATTTCTGTCAGAGATTTTGTGAGCAAGGAACGTGACCACCCCCTGTGGGAAGTTTTCTCTATGCATACTTGGTGAAAAAACATGGGCTTATTGTGCCTTGGACTCACTGGAAATTTGTGTAGGTCCTATCTGCCATTTTGCTTCCTGATGTATATAATACCATCTATTTTGTGTGGTAAAGGGTCAGATCTCTAAGGAAAAAAAATAACAGAAGAAACCAACCAAACAAACAAAAAAAACCACCACACATTTTTAAGCCTTAACATCTTGCATTTCCTGACTGCACCTTATATTCAGTTCTAATGTAGGATAAATAGTTGGTAAGGGCACATATTTCTCAGTTTCATGGAGAAAGGTGGGTGGGAGTGGGTTGCTAAGGAAATCTTAATGAAAATGCACGCAGTTTGAGAAGTAAGATGTTTCTTTGGGCTTTCTAGTTACTACTTCTCAGCCTGAAAACTATTTGAAATGATAAGAGGGAGACCACTGAAAGTGGATAGTGAATAGGAGGCAGGAGTAGGCAGGAGTTGTTACATGCTAAAAAGGGTATTTCATAATAGAGAGCTACTGATGGTTTTAGATTCTCCTGAATGTGCACATTAATAATACCTTAAACAACAGCCAAACTAAAAGTGTTGAAAAAGAACAGAAAACAATCCATTCATCTCCTGTTAAGATAAGGTTAAATTCTCCTTCTCAAAAATATATCACAGCGTATGTAAACTTTCTCATGGACAAACAGGGTGTGAATCTGCCCATTCACTAGATATATTTTTACCGTAAAGTAACAGTAACTTCTAATGCTTTTTTTTTTTCCCATAAAAATAGAAAATGTAACTAACAACGGAGGTTGTTATAGTGCCAGTGCTGCAAAGCATTTAAGAATGTGCTGAAGTGGTTCACTATGCAACAAAGCCTATAGCACATGCTTTATCTTAAACATGTGCTCAACTCCCATTGCAAGCATCAGTGTTTAAACACGTGTCTAAATGCTTTGTTGTACCAGAGCTCTGAGCACAATTCATTGTACTTTGAAGCCAATGGGAATTTTTCCAATCCTTTCAATAGGTATCCCATCAAGTAATAAATCTAGAATGCTAAATAATCAAACCAGAGAAAAAAAAGAAATCTGTTAAAGGTAGTCATTGACTACATTCAAATAACAAATAAATATGTTAAAAAACAGAACAAAAACAAACAAAGAAACAAAAAAACAACCAGCAGGATATGGTCACAGCTATTCCAAAAGCAGACAAAGAGAGAGAAGGTTCACCCAATAAATTCTTTGTTCAGTTATGCATTCAATGTTTGCTCTCTCAAATTGTAAACGCACATTTACATAATTTTTTGATGCTGCAGTACATTGTGGCCCTGATTCAGCAAATTACTTAAACAGGTGCTTCACATTGTACATCTGTAAGTCCAAAAGTTAAAGTAGATCCACACGCACTAGGAGTCTATTGATAAACTGGAGCCTAGAAGATGGCCTCACTGCATTTCAGATCATATAGATCCTCTTCCAAAAAGAAACTGCTATCCAGAGGAGGAGTCAGTATATATTAATTTTGCAGCCTCTATCTTCTCACAGTCAAGCAATTCTGAGAAACATTTGCACAAACTAAAAGTTAGTTAAATTAAGGAAGGAAAAAGTCAAATCATTAAAACAGAGGGTTATAATTATTTGCCTGTACATACATACATATATATGTTTTTAGATGAAAATAAAATTAGTTTGAGTCATGATAACAATGTTACTTTGCTCACTGAAGTTTTGTCTGCTTCTTTGAAATCATGAAGTCACGCCATCAAATGCAATGGACCGGTTAGAGAGTGCCAAAGTATTGTTCTAGATGGCAGCAAATATAATAAGGAAGATCAGATTGAAACAAACTTTGCAAACTGGATGAAACCAACAGCTGGGGTTTGTAGATTTGATACACATTTCTCAAGCACAATATGCTTTTTATTATAATAAAGAAAATGTTAATATGGCAGAAAAATTGTTATAATATAATGCCTTTCTTGTCATATTACCTAATATCTATATCACATTAGAAAACTACACGGTACCTTTACAAAATAAATTGACACGTTACATTAGCCTTCAGTATGACAATTCTACATTCTTGACAGAGAAGGCATGACAACGACCCACTTAACTATTGTAAGGCTGAAACAAAGAGAGTCATGCTGATGACTCAGTTCTTGATATTTCATCACCAGATAACCACACTGATGTTCTCCTTGCTCCTGCTGACACATCTTTCTTTCATCTTTCTGACAGAGGAGGGACACGAATTGCCCAAGAGGCCTGACCATGGTGGTGGGACAATGCTTTCAGGATAAACCATGGAAAATGTAGGGCAGAACTGACTCAGAACATCAACATAGCTCCAGGCCTCTCCCAGTCATTCAGTATCTAACTGGTACCCTGAGCTTACATAGGACATTGATGGTTATTTGCATATATAAGCAATTTCTATTTAGAAGTATTAAGGTAATTGTGTCTTTCTTTGTGCACCAGAAGTGATTTGTACCTTCTAGGTTTCTTATAGAGCCATCACAAATGTTTCTGAGAGTTTTACCTTCCATGTAGCAAATGGGATATGTACCCAGAAATCTACCCTTTTGTCATGGTTTTATGATTTTTTTGGTACTGGTATTCCACATCATAACATCATGTAGTGTATTTGGAGTTAAAGAGTTAATGCTCCAGATCTGTGGATCATCGATAGTTCTGGGTATACCTGTCTCAGAAGAGGAGAACTCCATTCCCCAGAGGACTGTGCAATGCTTTGCGTTTTTACGTGTCTATGCTCAGAGGGAAAGATAAAAACTGTCTGCGATCACGGGACATTCTCTTTCCTTTGGAATCAACTCAGCAGTGGGTGCTCGCTGCCGTCTCGCCTTCAGTGTTAGAGTAAGGCCTGCAGTTTATCGGATGCTCTCCTCTCTCTTGCTCATTTTATTTGATTTATTAGCTTTAATTCCAATTATATTGTATTATATTGTGTTATTTTGCTATTCGGTATCTATTTAATAAATTAGCTTTCCTCCTCAGATGGTTGCTGCTGTTTCATTTCTAGGCCCATCTCCCTTTTCCCTTTTCCCTTTCCCCCTTCCCCTTTCCTAGGGCGTGGGTCCGTGGGTCCCCCGAACCAATCGTCACAGAACCGGGCCGAACCTGCCCGTAAACTGTTGACACCTTTATAGTTTCCAAGCATTCCCCTTGCATCATCTGGTTAAATCATTTACATATCATAACAAGAAAAGAAATTGCCTTAACTCACAGGAAAGAGCTCGGGAACAGCACTATAGTTGCATTTGAGGAGATGATGGCCTGAGGTTAGCCACACTAGCATATAGCTTCAGCACTGGACAATGCTTTATCTTCTCTATTTGTAAAATGGGGATGGAGAGATGTAATGCACAGAGAGCTGATGATACATGAAGTACTACAAAAATGAAGAGCAACATAAAGGCCAAGTCGTTTTATAATTGTTTTCTGACTAAAACTGAATTAGAGTCTTAGTGACAGAGCACTGAAGTATACATTCACATAGATTATAGCGTGGCATGCTAACATAGTAGGATGTTGGTAAAAGCAAACTGATATTCCTAATCAGTCAACTTTATTAACCTCATATAAGCGAACACAGTGAGTAGATATTGCCTTTCCTTTGTATTTTGTTAGCAACCTGCTATTGCCGTCATAACACATTATGAGCAAAACTGCACTGCAGATAAAACATCTGTTTTGAATAAGCAGGTGTATGGCAATTTCAGAACCAAACCCCAAATCCTAATTAAAGGTTGCTATTCCCATTCAACAAAGAAGTGTTGCTGAAAGTTAACCACAGTATAACAGTAGCATACGGATGCACACACTCCTCTGATTACCAACAATCACCTCATAAACAAATGACTCCACAGCTTGCACAAGCCTACCACTGGATTTTCTTTTCCTTTTCTTAATAATGGATTGTAATATGGTAAACAACATCACATTATAAGCAAATAGAGGAACGATGATGGACACCTTTCATACCCAGAAAACTGTATTTTTAAGTGAAATGCTGACCATTTCATTGTTACTAGCTACATTTCCTTTTTGCACCAATCTAAACCTTGAATTAATTAATCTTTTTGTTGATCTTGGCTTTATTAATGGCTGTTCTAAGATCAATGGAAGGTTCTGCTGCTGCTATAAAGTATTGGGTTTCTCTTGTCCAACTTGACAGGGGAAGAGAGTGTTCGGACCTTCTAGTAATTAAATCTATTTCAAAAGACTTATTTGGCTGTTTTAGAAACATGATTAATAATACGGTTTCTTAAAAAAGTAATTAGGAGAACTAGTGAATTCAGAGAAGCCAAATAGTTTCCTCTGAGTATCATTTAGATCTTGAAGGTTAAGAAAATATAGACCCTGGTCTGAAAAGCATATATCATAAAGCATATTTCTTTCAGTTTTCTTGCAAGAGAGGGAAATCCGGGGACAGCTACACTGAAGTCATCTTCCATTAAATCTCTTCGCTCTTTGCTGCAAAGTCGGTGAGATCTTGGAGAAAAGGCAGATAGAACAGAGGGTTGAAGAGATCTTGAAAGTAGTTAACTGTTGCTATGATAGACAAGAAGCCCAGAAATTATAAATTATTCTTCTATTTCACCTTCTGTAACAACCTGAGACATTTTATACAAAGAGCCCAAAGCCACAAAAACTACAATATACTACTAGAAAAGAGAAAGAGAAATGAAGTGCAGATGTTGATACATTGACTACTTTTACTATAGCCAGATTGTATTAAGATCTGAAGTTCTCAGATTCTCGGATACTTTAAAAGGAAGGCAAAGCTAAATAAATATTAAAGAGAATAAGTCAATATTTAAATCAGTGCATAGCAAAAGATGCTCCTTGGCCCTTAAAAATGATCCAGTGGAAGACTTAAATCACACAGTTATATGTAAATGTGGTTCAATTATCTCATGCATCCTGAAAACACTTCTGTCTTCTCATACAGCTCATAAAGCTCCCATCTCCAAACTCACTCATTCTACACAAACATACACATTTGGAGAATGAGTATAGAGCTGTTTATCTGATGGTTAATGGTTAATATTATTTCCAGCTTAAATCTGCTAAGGACCACCTCATATTCCTCATTATGACTCTTTGTCTATATAAACAAAGGGAAGAAACAAATTCAAACTCTTTTTCTTCTTTTAGACTTTCTACTCTCAGCTGATCCACATGTCCATGGGAACAAGACTCAACAGAGTAGGGTATTTATGAGTAGGATTTAAAGAAACAGTGTCTCACTGATAAATGTATTTTAACAAATTCCAGTAGATACGTTAGTGAGCTTATTGCTTAAGAGTTCCTACATCTTCCTTGTAAATTCTCCTCTACATGCATTTGTGACAGGAAGACATACCTTTCTAATCCTCATTTAATGCAAGCCAGAGGTGTGATTCTTGTTGTGCTTGGCACTGTACAAACACTGAAGACAAGCATGGCCTGATTTTACATTTCTCACAAATGATTATTATTTCTTTAAAAGCTAAGCATCATTTTTATTTGCTTGAATGAACTGAAAACATGCATATTCAATGTACTGGGAATTATAGTTTGAAATGTCAGGACTGATGGAATAAGGGAAAAGGATATATGTCCTGTTAACTACTTTGCCATGTGCAAGTGAACAAAATAGAGTAGAAATTACTTATCCAAAATAATATAGGGTGTGCCAGACTTTATGGCAAGACGTAAGACTCATGGCTATTATGTTTTCTTATTGCTCTGTATCACAACAAAATGAAGGGCATGAAATATTTTGCTGGTGTTTTACTTATGGGTGTATTTTCAGTCCAAAATATGATACACTTTTTTCTTTTTGTTTTTAGTTTGTAAATTGTCATTTGACTAGCTTAAGAAAAAAATATTCTTCAAGACTGAAAACACTTGCAACAGTGTTAGCAAAGAGTGAGCTGCAAACTGTGATTTTTCAGAGAACAAGCTTAGTGGCCTGTAGATCTTTGAGAGAGCTCTTTGAGCTCTGCCCTTCCACTACAAAGCAGGCTGCCAAAATGGGGTTCTCTTTTTCCAAAATGCCCTAGGTAAGATATCTGCTATTAGTGGGGCACATTGACGGATAGCTGGCTATGATTTAAGAAATATCCTCACTGTTGTGCTTTGAAGACCAATACTAATAATACAATGATACTAATAATACAATGATACAATAATACTAATAATACAACATTTTAGCAATTCTTTCTTAAAATTTCTTGAATATCGTGAATTCAAATCACTCAATTCAAACTTCATTGCTAAACAAATTCAAGATCTACTAAGGGCAGTCTGAAAGGATAATTTGGAATATAGGCCGCTGTATACCTCAGCCTAGCTAAACACACCCGTTTTCCCTTTTCTACAAAGAAACTACACTGTCAGTAGCAATAATACATATATAGTATATAAACATATATGTTTATAATATATAACTCCTTTCGGGAAAGAAAGGTCCCAGAAGAGGAATTTGCAATCTTTTGTTAGTCTCGGGAAATCAAAAAATATGGAGGCTTTGCCAGCACATGAAATTCCGTAACTTTACTGTTCACTTTCAGATACAAAGCAGTCAAGACTGCAAAAGCAGGGAGATGCAGAGGTGTGTTCCTCTGTTGACAGTCACTGAAGAGAAATTAGCTGCATGCTTTCAGGGTGAATTTTGAGTCAAACTGAATTTTGTCTCTCAGTCTATTTGTATTTCTATTATAATCTGGCACTGTTAAAAATCTCAGCTATACTGGAGACTGCTATTGTTATAGTACACAAACAGTATGGGTTATTTTAATGGACATATTGCCTTAAACTGAATTTTCGCCATCTGTTCTGCCCCTAATTTTGAATGCAAAAAGAACATATTTCACAATTACATCTGTAAGTAATGATATAAGTAATTTAAATGCATGTATATGTTCACACAATGCAGCAGACATCTGGGATATTCTTTTCTTTCAGGCACAAATCAAGGGAAGAAATCTACTAACTCCTCAAACAGCACTTCCCTCCTCCCCATTTCATCATGGGCATACACTTTCCAGTAAGATAATTTTGCTGTGCTTGGGAGTTCAGTGAGATTTTTCAGTGAGCAAAAGCAAAAACTCATTTGTATCATGTTTCCCTTGCCTTCATTGAAATGCCCTCTGGACTGAATGACAGTTTGACAGATGCAAGGCAGTAGATCAGTCAGTATCAATAGGTGCTCAGGAGACAGATCAGGCTGTGTGGACCAGGTTGTGCTTCCACTTTTTCATTCATACCTTCCCTTTTGCACAAGCTTTTGCAAAAGTGTCCTTCTGCAAGTGAATCCAAGGGCTAACAGGGATACAGGCTGTCTGGTCAGAGAGCGGGTCTCACCAGGATAGAAGCAAAGTGAAAACTTAGGGGAATATGGTGTCTGCAGTCATCTGGTAGCTCTTGTAAGACAATAGAGTGATACAATTTTGGTTCCTATTGCAAATACTCATTTTCAGATACTGAAATTTGATATCACTAGCATTTTTCCATGAGCATTTACAGGATAGTGGTCATGAGATGTGATTTCCATCACTCAAAGTCATGTTATTCACTACAGCTAAACAGTGACCCAATTTCTTGACAGTTTGCAAAGAGATCTATTCAATAAGCATTTGAGGACTATAGAAAAAAAGTAAATTAAAAACAAACAAACAAACAAAAAAACCCTTCTTGAAAGTGTGATTTAGATAAAAGTTGATTTCACGATTTTTTTTTCAAAGGAAATTAACAAATCTCTGAACGTTGACCAAATTTTGAAGGGTAGTGGTGTCCTTCATGTGTACATGCATTCAGTGTACTGATATGTACCTACTGACACTCAGTGCTTATCACCTCTAGTAACAAACTATACTGAGATGCTAAAAGAAGTCACACTGGCAGAAAAAGATGTTATTATAAATTCCTAGATAATTTTTTTTAGCAGGAAGTTTACTCCTACTTTTTAGTCCAAATTGCTAACAGGAATTAGTGGGGAATTATTTTCTCTATTATCACTGCCTTTCTATGCTGATGCACTCTTACTACTGCTAGCATTCTGCAATCTATGAAATAGATAGCAGCAGTGGATCGGCTTTGGGCTTATATTGTAGTTTGATAGTGTTCTCTACAATTATGCTCTCTAGAACATACCTCATTTCTCACTTTTTAACTGATAATATATTTTTATTGTAAAGAGGTGATAGCTAGAAACAACAAAATGCTGTACCTAAAATTTTACAGAGTTGAAAATGATGGAGGAAAATTATCAATGAATATTTAGGTAAGGCAAATGGAGTCCTGCATTAGGAAAACTGGAACTGTGCTGAAGACATTAGACATTAGGCCTTTCTTACACTATCTTTTGAAACGTGTTTGATTTTAACAACTGGATCTCTTCTCCATGGAGGTCTGGCAATTATGTATGTCACCACACGTAAGATGTAGTCGGACAATAACTGGCTGGTTATTGTGAAGGAAGGAAGAAATACTGCAACTAGCTCTGGTATGAGCCATGTCTAGCTAATATATGGTGATATGGTCCAGTCTGCACAAAGGCAATAGAATAAATGTACCCACCTAGTGCTAGTGTTGTCCATCTCTCCATAGTTACATAGAACTGAAATATGCCTTTAGAGTAATATTTGGCTACAAGTTTGGGCCATATACTGTTAATGGAGTCAGGAAGAGTCCTCTAAACTGAAGAGAGGGCTGTAGGCTGTTGTAGAAAAAGATTTTCTTAAAGGATTGAACAGAACTTTCATGGCAACTCCAAACTGTAAATGGAACAGTCAAAGTGTAAATAATTTTTTTATCATAATACTACAATGAGAAAATAAAAAAACTATTTCTTAAGACCCTTTAATATCTGAAACCCATAAAATTATTAAGGTTGGAATGAAAAACTGAGGTCTTGAGTTCCAAGGAGTTGGTTGCCCCCTACTTGTAACACTAGATGACATTTCTTTGCAGGACACTTAAGTTAACAAAATCTATAGCTCTTGGCTTTTAAACAGTGAAGAAAGTCAGTTTCAAAGAGGTGATGAATTAGTTTTCCTGGGGGCGGAGAGAAGCTGTATTCCTCATGGAACACCTTTCTGGCTTGTTTTTTGTAACTTTTCCGAAGGGTGTGTATGAACAGACTTTCAAAGCAAATATGTAAAGCAAGTGGTAAAGTAAGGTAATGTGTTGGAGGGAGATTGAAAACAAAAAGTAGAAGCCAAAGAAAGAAAAACAAAAATAAGATGGAAAAATCAAATAGAAAGAAAAAAAAAAAGGAAAAATGAGCCTTGTAAAAAAGAGGCAAATAAAGAGGATGTAGTATATGAGATTCTCAGCCATTCTGCAACTTCACTGCTGGTTTGGAATGCGGAATCAAGACTATAAGAATTGAACATAATTGCATTAGTTTACTAATTAAACAGTCATTGCAAACACCTAATACAAACAAGTTCAAAAATTAAGCAAGACAATGGGAAGAAAACAACCTCCTAAAACAGAAGGGTACTGAAATAAGAATTGGCTACCTGAACACCTTCAACTTCCTGAAGAGAGCTGGAGACATATATCCTGAGCCAACTCACTAAAATGGAACATATAAAACTTCAGTATCCAAAGATTTTGAATGGTCTGACAATGAAGAGCAACTTTGATCTGAAATTGTTGTTCAGACTCTTATTCAGCGAAATCTCCATTCCCTAGATTTGTCAGAGACTTTGATGCCTTTTAATATTCTTAAGCACATAACCTATAAACAGAGAGAGATGGAGTTGAAGGAGGAGGAGATCTTGTTGGAAAAAAAAAAGGGAGAACTGGGAATATAAAAGAATAAAACCCAGATATTTCTTTTTGTATTAATTATCTATAGAATGAAACCTCTATGGCAGATGTGCCAGCCAACTCTCTCATCATCAGTTTCAAGACTTCAATCAGGGAATGACTCACAGTTAGTGAAAGAAAAATTGTTCCAGCTACATAAGAAGAACATAAATATTATGTTTCACTTGGTATCATAATTAACTGCATGCTTCAGATATTTCTTTCATGTCTGCCTTCACAATAGGTAATATAATTTACTGTTAATAGGATTAAAATGTCTTTAAAAAAGTAAATACTTCACTGGTTTAAGAATGTTTTCTGTTTGTTTTGTGCAGATACATATTTGGCTACAGGCATAGTATTTATACCTCAGTGTAGAAAATAATGAAGAATATTAAGATAATGCATATAGTCCAGAAGCAAATGTATTTTCTCTCTTGCTTAATATAATTATAAAACAAACAAACAAACAAGCAAAAACCAACAACAACAGAACAAAAAGAAACTTTTCTCTCAATTAATGAAAAAGAATTCTGAGGTCTCAAACCAGAAACATCTTTTAATCAATTCACACTAAGAAAAAAAATATATACTACAGTGTCAAGATACAAGTGTTTGTGCTAGGAACTTTAAGAGTAGCAATGCAGAAATTCCCTAAGTCAGAAGTATCATCCCTTTCTGAATTGAAAATCAAAAAAGAAAACTACCACCTATTATTCAAGGAAAAGGAATTTTATCACATGGGATATCAGCTACTTCTCATTTTAATGTCTAAATGCACATCCACCAAGAAAACAGAACAAGGAAAATACAGGCAGGAAAAACAAATAAAAGAGATGGAAGAGTGAAAACAGTTTTAAAAAGATAATTAACAGCATATGCTTTAGATTCCCACACTCAGCTAATAAACACACAAATGCTGAACACTGAATTCTTGTTGCATTCCTGTCCAAAAATATTTAAAAATATATTTTTTTATGTATATGATTTTTTCTACTCATTTTGCCTGAATTTTTACTATTTTTTGTGGTGGTTGTCTCAAGTAAAAATTCACTGACTGATATCACAGCAAAAAAAAAAAAAAAAAAAAGTAGATTTGAAATGACATTATTTTATAAAACGTATAGCTTTCTTTATACTTAAAAAAGAATTGTAATACATAAGTGGTATTATTACGTCTGCTAGCTGGTTAGTATAGATATCTGCCTGGAAGAGATTTGATCTCCCTGTTCATTGCAGCAAGCAGAATTTGGCATAAACATTTGGATGTACTCACTTAACTGCTGATCCATCTATTGAAGTTTCATTAGGGAGCCATGTGCATTTGCAAAGGATGAATGGTTTCATTAGCACTGAGACTAATAAACTTATAAAAGTTAATAATGTGAATATGTTTGATTTGGAATTATGCACATAGACATTAAGAATCACAAAAAGGCACGCTTAATAATACCCAGTTTTTTCTAGACTTTCAAAGCTGGAGCATTTTCTACTTTTCTAAGACCTTTTAACAAAAAACACATATTAATCTTCTTCATGCGATCTGTGATATTATCAACAGGTTCTAGTATAACACTAGGACTTTGATCTAAAAGCACAAATTTAACCCCTCTAAATATTATTTCCCACACTGCTTGATGTAGGCTTTTGGATTAATAATTAGGGCAAATTTTAATAGAAGAAATCAAGTATATCAAAACTGTGTGGTAGCTGAAGTTCATGCATTCTGAAGTGTCTTTAAAGGCACAGAGGTCGTAGGTAGTCTTAACACAGTCATTTCTTTGAAGACACATAGGGAATTGTCTACAAGGAGATAACCTCCATGTTCAAAACCCAGAACAACATGGTTCTTGCATCAGTCCCCCAGCAAACTTAATTGGCAGTGATTAAGTTAGTAGCACATTTTGTATACGTTTTTAGTTTATCACCACCATAAAAAGGAAATCTGTTTAGTTTGCCTTTCTCCCTAGCTTGCTTTCCTGATGACAGTTACCTGATCATCTCACTCCACTATCTGCCTTCTTATTTTCATCTCTGAATATTCATGATGAAGTCTGAATAATCAGCTCTCACCCTAGCAGCCTTACTTGGCAGCTGATCTCTAATGGTTATCTCCCAGACTTCTAGACGTATACCCTTCTAATTTTTTTTAATATGAAAAATTAATTAACAGTTAGTGAAGTTACTCAATTACAGGGTGAAAGTAATTAAATATTGTGCAGAAACTGCTACGTTAGGGCAGAGCTGATTTAACTGTGTCAGTGCACGATGACACCAAGGTGCTTATGATGTTTCCAGGACTTCGGTTCCTTTCTGAATTTACTTTATGGGTCCCTGAGCCATCTGTGAATGTTATCAGTCTTCCTTCTCCAGAAGTTTCAGCAGAGAAAAACACAACGAGGATGATCTTTACCAGCCTGGACTAGGTATTTTTCCCCAGCTTTCCAACACTATAATTGCATAAGTCAATCCCACTGCTTCCTTGTCGTTCGTCTCTTTGGGGAGACTATCAGTAATTGCTTGATTTCTGATATACATATCTGTCTCCCCTCCTTGGGACCTAGAATGAGACCATAGCAGCTTATAGCACAGAGGGCACTGAAAGCTTTGGGGAAGAAAAAATGACAAGCATGGACATTTGGCAGACTCCAAATCGAAGACATACAGTTAGAGACTGTGTTGCCAGTAACTTGGGACACCACCTATTCCCTTTCATCAGTTTCTTTCTATTAAAGAGAGAACTCACCTATGACAAATCTATCAGTGGCTCCATTCCTAGGCTTAACCAATAGCAGGGCTGCAGCTGCAGGAATTATAAATAAATCTGTTTTTGTGCTGCCTGGTACAACTATGTATCTATTATGATGATCTTATGATACTTATGATAAGTATCTTATGATACTTATTATGATGATATTATGATACATACATCCTAACATCTCCTTCAGGTGCTGGCACATCATTTACAATAATCTCAGGTAACTGATGTTGTGACACCTCTCCTGCATGTGCAAGGTTCCTGTTAAATGACCAGAAAGTGAGCAACTACAGTGAAATATCAGAAAAGAGCAAGACCAAATTCATACCTTCTGTAAGAGGGTGAAACTCCACAGGCATGACATATTGCAGCTTGCAGGACAAGATGGGGGTTTGACCTGCAGTGGTATGTACTCTTCTCGTATAATTTTTCCCAGCTAGACAAAAACCAATACTCCCACTCTGCTGTAATTAATAGGAAGTCTGCTGGTTTGAATAGCTGTCGCCTAAATTATCCTCCCAGCTCTCCATTATTTGCCACCAAGAAGTAGTCGGGATACAGGGCATTGTGTTAAACAAGATACACAGTGAGAAATTCTGGGGTCAGTCCTGAAATGAAGCCAAGGAATTACTGAATTCAAGTTTCTATTTGGACTGAAGGGAATGTGAAATGTTTCCCTAAAATTGATAGCAAGAAAAAATGCCATTGTATTCACTGACTTGACCCACAGCTGAAGTCTTTATTTCAGATGTAAAAAGGCCTGATCTAGCCTAAACTGGAAAAGGAATAAGAATGGTTTCCTATTTCCAAAAGGTCCTGAAAGATATATGAAAAGTCCAAGAATTGTCAGATTTAAGATAAGTTCCCTCCTCTGCCTGAAGGCGATTCCCCAGCTTCAGTATGTGTGCTGCCATACTGTCCCCTTGACACTGTTCTATTTCATAAGAACAAATATACCAATTAATTTAATTTGAAAAATAAATAAGTTTTTTGGAATAGGCAAAGAAGGGCTTGAGTGTCTGAGCGCAGATCTCAGTGATTATTCAATACTGACACCTTTGAGATACTCTCCTTTTTGGAGGATAGGAGGGAGCTTCATGCATCTCACACAGCAGTGCAAAGGATGCAGGAGCAGTGATGGCTCTGCATTCACTGCCACTCTAAATCATCCCTTTTCCTCTCTTCCCAGCACAGTAAGAAGAGATCTCCAGATCTAAGCACCCAGTCAGTTCAAGTTAAAATTGTCACATTGCTGATGGAAAAACAAACCACTGCTTCTTGAGAGTTTCCCACTCACCCAAAATGATGATTATTAATAAATTAGTTAATTAATAGCTCCACTGATAATAATCTACCCAGAAACTCTGTTGGCTGCCTTGCAAGTGAAGTTTTGTTTCACTGAAACTGCTAAAGCTACTTCAGCATGAATGATACACACTAACAGGCGTGGTTAGAAATGCAACACAGCTTCTGAAAATCCCTCGACGCAACTCCTTCTGGAGTGGGATTTGGTGGATAAAAGGCTGTGCAGAAGAGCTGGAGGTGCTGAAGGCAAAGTGAGGGTGAAGGCAGGGGCTAAAGAAAGGCTCTGTCGGCCCAGCTGTATGTGTGTGCCATGGGTCTGGACAAGGGACTGTGTGGGGCATGGGTTGGTAGTAGCGATTTCTAATTAGATCTGGGAATAAGCTGTTTGAAAATTTTAAGAAATTCTTAACATTGATGGAATCAAATGTATTGCTGTGATTTTTCATGGCTCACTATTCAAGGGAATTAAAGTAGATTTTTTTGGTGGCTGCTGCCAAAGTCCCATCCCCGACTTAAAACAGCTTCTCTGCCAAACTGCCAATCCCTTGCCCAAGGTCAAAGAGCTAGTTCTCTGTAAAACAGCTGTAAATTTATTTCTAATTTAGTAAACTACATTTTTATTTTATCTCATTCTCAGAAGCAGGTGAAAAAAATTAGATGAAGCAGTAGAAAAGCAACTTCCCAAAAGTATACCAACAAAATTTCTCCCTAGACAGGCAGCTGATGCCATTTCAGCACAGGGGCAAAATTATAAGCAATGAAGTTGGAGTTTTACATTGAGAAAAACTGAACTTTTGCTGTAGGCAACCCTTTCAGATCTATCGGTAATGCAGCTAAATACAAATTGACAGATGATACTTTCAGCGAGGCCTTATTAACAAGGGAATTAGAAAAGTGCAATCATACTAAAAAGAGCTTTCATTTAGTGTATTTATGATATCACTGGCATTTTTGTTTACCATCTACCTAATTCAGCATGTTGCCACTTTCATATACCTCAGAATTTCTCAGATAGATTTTTACCACATTGAATATGAACTGTGAGGAAAGGTGCTATCAGAGTTTATGGGCAAAATCTTGCCCACATGTGTGCAAACCCCTGTTGGTTTTAGTGGAGTTTCACACACATAACTGAGAGCAGGATCTGGTGCTTAACATGGTGACATTTCTTCTGTACAGCAAAGCAGGTTAATAATAAAATAGCATCTCTTCATTTCTGCATGTAATTTTTTTTTTTTTTTTTTGAAAGAAAGAACTGCTATGTCTTTGGATCAGGTGTTAATTATTCCCAGTAAGGTTTGGTGGGTAACTAGTGATGCAGATATCAAACCACCCACTCTCTTTGTAGATGAAGGGAAAGTATCAGGAGGATTTCTGCTGAAGTATTCATCACATCTCAAGTCTCAAATTGTCCAAACCATTCAATTATAACACTTCACTCAATGCATGTCAGCATGTCTGGCACTGTGTTCCAGGAACAAGTTGAACCGGATTTCTCAAAGAGGCAGACGTTGGCTTGTCCCCTTGAGGGACAACAGAAATAGAGTCTATTGGCTCAAAGTTGAGACTCATTTCTGGATCAGTACCTGGCAACTGTAGGAACTATTGCAGCTCTCTAACTTTGTAGCCTCCAGACTCAGTTCATGCATACATATGTAAAAGGCTGAGACTTCCTGTGGTAACAGTGCAAGCACACTCTTTGCCACCGAATAAGTAGGTAAAATGCTGAACTGGTGATGACACGATAAGCGAGCTGTAGGGATGTGGGTCCTATCAGTACAGATCTAACCCTATCGTCACCATCATCCCTCTGTAAGAGTAAATGGAAGCAATGTCCAAAAGAGGAGACAAAATCCTTTGAATCCTTTGAGGGCTATGTGAGATTTTGTTGTTAACTGCAGAGATGCAATGCATCACTGTCAGAAGCAGTAACCCTGGATTATGGTCACTGGTAATAAAAAGGACTTTCAGATGGAGGTGATGGACACCGTGCCTACTATGTGATAGAGGGGGAAAAAAAGGGTGACTGGAGAACTTTAACGCAAATGGGAATGTTCACATCTCCTTTAACGCTGTGAATTTGCTTTCTGTGCTGGTATGGAATGTACACATTCCCAGAGAAACAAGAGGGCTGCTCACAGGTTTTCAGTGGTAATGTTCAATTTGATGTATCAATATAGCTCTGCTTGCACAGGCAATAATGAGCTCGCAATCATAAAGCTCTTATCAGCAACCCTGTATAACTTTAAATGTAGCTCAGACGATTCAGGCTACTCTTTACTCTTGCTTAAGTCTGTTTTGACCTGAAGCTGTGGAATGGCGTTGGTGAAAATTAGCAAGGTCAGTAAATATAATTCAGGAGAATATTTCTAAATCTCTCAGCAGAATACAACCAACACCAGAGTCTGTCTTTGTGAGCTCCATTTGCAGTATGGTCATGTTTCTGTACCATCTCCCTTGGGTTTAGTGGGAATCCTAATGGTGGAAGTACTTTGGCAATTAAAAACCAGAGGCAAAAAATAGTTTTCAAGAAGCTTTGTGCCAAGAGGCAAATAAGCTAGTGTGCAGGAAGGTGATTCTAATAGAGGGCTTTTTCCTCTGGTGCTCACTTACTAATCCAGTCCATAAAAGGTAAGGCTGAGATTTTCAAGAAAGTCATGCACACAAATACAGAGATGAATCTGCAGGACTTCCAGAACAACTAAGCATGCTTGCATACTGCCTCTACTGTGAGACTATCTGCTTGCCCATGCCTGCAGAGATGAGCACTGAGTGATTTAGGACCTTGTATCCCATGAGGACAGATTCACACCCAATAAGCTCAGCAGCATTCAAATCCATTCACAGACAGCTCAGAATCAGTGGTAGTCTGACCTAGCTGTCAGGTGATGTGCAAAATGGTGCCTAACACTAAGACTGTGTTTGTTACCACACATTTGTGCTGCTAGAGGATTCGGTGTGCCTGGTTCACCAGCGTGACACAATAAAATGGTATGTTTTTAATTAGGAGGAAAACCAGAAGACAACAGACATCTGAGGGACATTCTGTTGAGAGCTAAATTGATGATGAAAAGCTTTCAGTTTTTGAAACTGTTCAATAGCCAGGTGTTTTCTTGTGTGGTTATTTAGTGCATTCCACTGCAGTGTGTCAGTATTACTTAGCACTATCACATTTACATCAAGTTGAATGCTGTAATGCAGAGAATATCACCGTAAGGAATGAAATGTGTCAGCCTGCATACAAGGATTCCTGGGAAATATTTCCCTTTCAAAAATCCTGTGTCTTTTATACAAATTCTTCTCACATGTTTGCAACCCTAATATTCACAGGTATTTACAATGGGATGAATAATCCACATTAATCAGGTAAGCAGGTATTTGAGACCCAGCACATCTCCTATCAGACAATGCACATGAAAATACAGTAATTGAAGCTGCTGAGAGAATTCCCCACTGACAATGTCTATGTAAATCCACTGTAAAGAATAATTCTACGATTATGTAAAATTTGCACAAGTCCTTTTATCTTTAAAAGAATGCTGCGCTCTATTTCGCTTAGCGCACCAGTCTGAAGGCCCACAGAGTCAGAAGCAAATTGTCACATGATCCAATCCTGAAGGATTTGAAGAGACAAAGTCATTGCTGATGTAACACTGGCAACTGCTGTTTAGTCCAGCTCTCATTTTCCTGGAGCTCTCTGTAACTGGAAGAGGAGGTCCAGGGGGCAACATGCATGAGAAGCAGCTGAGGTCCCTGGGTTGGCTCAGCACAGAGCAGAGGAGCTGAGGCCTGATGGTGGCTGCAGCTCTCCCAGGGAGCGGAGGGGCAGCGCTGAGCTCTGCTCTGTGTGACAGTGACAGGGCCCAAGGGAACGGCATGGAGCTGTGTCAGGGGAGGGGCAGCTGGGGTTAGGGATGGGGTCTGCACCAGAAGGTAGTGGGCATGGAACAGGATGCCCAGAGCAGTGGGCACAGGTCTGAGCTGCTAGAGTTCAAGCAGAGTTTGGACACAGTTCTCAGACACAGGGTTTGAATTTTTGTGGTGCTCTGTAGAGCCAGGAGTTGGACTCGATGATCCTTGGGGGTACCTTCCTACTCAGGATATCCTATGGTTCTATGATTCTAAATGTGAGGCCAGTTCAAAAAATGCCTTTCTCTGTCTGGCACCCAACACACAGGAACTGCTCAGGCGAGTTCGGTATGTTAAAAGCACACAATTCTGTTGCCACTGCTCTGGCAAGTCCTTGCAGAAGAGGCAAGTCTGCACTCTCAGCATGAGTTTGTCACAAGAGCTGCCAGTAGCAAACAGAGCACACTGCCTCTTCTTTGAGACTGGGGCAACAGCTGATTCTGCCTCAGGAGACTGTGCCAATAAACTAAATATAAAGCTAATAAAACAAATCACAATTTAGTTAAAAGGCAGATGAACAATACCCAGAGAGACTCTCACTCATCATCTCACACTTGCCGTTTTAATATACGCTTGCTATAGCAGTGCATTTTTGTTAGTGAATGTCACAAGAACTTGAATTGGGGATCATCCAGTAGACCTTGGGTATACTTTGTGAACTATTGTGTGAAGTTTCATCTGGGCTGATGTCTAAAAATGGTGCAGTGTTTCTTGAAATAAATTAGAAAATATTTTATCAGTGTTCAATCACAGCCATGCAAGTAATTAAAAATTAAAAAGATAAGCAATGAGGAGTGGAAAAAGCATCTCTCTGTTTCATGTGTTTGTAACAACTGTTTTGACTGTAAGTTATAATGTAAAAAAAAGCTGTGCGAGAGAGAAGAGCAGTGATGCTGTGGTTGTAGCTGAAGTTTCTTTTGTAAATCAAGGAAACTGTCATGGATGTACATGGATAGGCATCAAAAGATGGATCCAACTGCATCCAACTGCAGGTTTGTTACTTAAAAAAAAAAAAAGAAACGAGAAAGGACTGAGGTAGATATACTACTCTTAAGAATAATAGCTGGTGTTATCATAAAGTATTAAATGACTTGAGCCAAGTGGCAGAATCTGGCCAGAGAGTGGGAACCTGGTTTCATCAATCTATGTAGGGGCAAGTTCATGAACAGTCAGGCCTCACATTTCCACAGTGATGTTCCGTATGCTTCAGCTCATTGCTAGCAAGGCAAGGACAACAAACAAAGCCATGAAAACACTGAGGTGTGTAACAGAGCTATCTCACCTGCCTTTCATCAGAGCTTGGCTGCTGTGATGTTGTTATATAACAGCAGCGGCATCAACAGCATCTCCAGCTTCATGTCTTTGAATTAAGTATGTGTAATGACATATCACTGCAGCAAGGCTTGAATGATACAAGACATGTGATAACCTCCTGCCCAGCATCTATTCTACTGAGGCAGCACTGGCTGCACTGCATGCTTGCTGCAATGCCATACATGTGCTCCCAGAAACAATAATAAGGGCAGTTATGGCCAGAAAAGCCTGCCACAACCAGCAGTGACACAGAATTAGCACACGTTTATCCTATTTTTGAAAAATTCTTCCCTTTTTGGATTTTTTTTCCTTTTCCCATTCCCTGATCCTCAGCAGTCTGTGCATTTTCATCTTCCAGCCAGCTGCAGCTATCCTCTGGGAGAGAGGATCTTTCCACACACACAGCACCTGCTTCCCTCTCCCCTGCAACACATAAATACCCTCTAGCCCTTTAGATTTCTTTAGGATCGTCAAGCATTTCAGCTTTAACCTGGCAATGTATTTTTACAGGGATTCTTAAGTGAAGTTAGCGTGTTTGTGAATGTGTGTGTGCACATAATGTTTCTGCCTGCTGCCCAAACAAAGCCCGCTCTGTATCATGTGCTTAGCAGCTTCCCTGCAATGACTGCAATGCCCCCGAAGTGCTCTGGTGTCATAAAACCCTTGCATCACAGATGAACTGATTTCTGAGGCAAGAGAAGATCTTCTTGTGTGCAGTACTCAGTCTGGGCCTCATTCTGATGCATTATTACAACTATTGAACCTATCAGTGGCACTGGATTGGTAAAAAAGAGTTTAGCTTTTTCAGAGACAATCAGATATCTCTCTGTATTTCCCAGCCTACTTTCTGACACTGATTTCCTCTTACCATCCTATTGCCCTCTCACCGAATTGTTCCACAGCCCTTTCACAGGTACGCATCCATGAGGATCCTTGCTTGTATCTACACTGCTTTTAAATTTCAGCTTTCTCTTTTACTCTGCTCTATTTCCATATGTCATTTTCCTTTTCTGCCTGTCTGGGAGTTGCTGTACCTAACTCTGTAAAGCATTATCTCTCCATCTCTCTAAAGTGTTTTGTGGTACTTTGTGTGAAGGATGGCATATAAAAATAAATTGTATTGCACTGTATTTTTGGACTGGCATCTAATCTTTACTGAGCTCATTCAGCCTATTTCTGAAAAACATTGGATCTTAAAGACTCTTCTGATCCAATGAATCTTGATGACTTTTCTGATCCTGGAAAAAGACTCCCTAATTTTCAAGTCATCTCCTGACACTAACACAGAGATAGGAGTAAGGAGAGTGGCTTGAAAAATAGGGTTTGGCAGAAAAATATTCCTGGAACTCTTTCCTGTCTATCGTGTATCTTACCCTCACCTCTGCCCTCCACCCCACATTTTACTTGCAAATGTCCACCGGTATGAGTGCTCGGGTGGGGGGAGCGGGAAGCAGGCTGATGGCATGCTGCACTTGTAGTGAAACAATCCAACAGCTTGCTTATGCATCTATTTGGCTTAGGATGGAAAATTAGAACAGCTTTAATCTGCTAGCAGCATCAAGCAGGGAAGCACTCCCTGGAGTGAAAGCGTTAGGAGTATCACAGCAGGGGCTGATGAGAGACAGCCTGCTACGGTCTCACAGCAAGTCAGTGGCACTTGATGCACAAAAAGCTGGGGTGCTAAGGAAGACCCAGGTGATCTGATGGAAAATGATAGAGGAGAAGGAATCTGCCTTTATACTGGGCTCCTCTGCAACAGGATAATGCTTTCAAAGACATACACGCACAGTAACATCTTTGCTTGCCCTTCCACACCTTTCAAACCATATCATTTCAAAAATTTGGTCTCTACATTTCCAACCACAACGTGTGTGAGCCCTCCTACTCCCACATGTGGCCCGTTTTAATTCAGAAAGCTTCTGCACAGGAATAGTCATGGCTGTATGTAAAGTGGTCAGAATTTGTCCTCAGGCCAGAAGATTCAGTGAGCAGCAGCCATACCTTTGCACCTTTATGCAAAACACAGATATATTTACTTTCTACCAAATAACTCAATTCATAAAAAAGAAAGGGCAAGCTCTGAACTACTAAGAAAAAAGGTATGGTGTAGAGACTATCTTTATTTGCTTTGAGACTTGCTGAATTTTGCAGGACTGCACAAATGGCTGTATGTTTGCGGGGAATATTTAACTTGTGGCTCTCTGTAAAATCAGCTGATTCGAGAAATTTGACACCCTGGAAAGTCCTTCTGCATGACCTACTTGTTGATTTGCTCTTTGGCACCCAAAGGATGACAGGGCATGCTGTCCAGCACCTCTGGAAAATAATTCTACCCTTCATTTTACCCCAGTGAGATGCTTGGCTCTACTCTGTGGATACAAATGTGGACATTATGGTAGATTTAGTTCATGCCTTTACAAGTAAGAGCTATGACTTGTGGAGTTAGTAAGAAATAGTAACAGCTTATAACAAAGAGAGGAACTCTGATGTTTGCAATACCAGATATATGCTAGTTGAATACTTCGGAGATAAGAACCACAGCAAGAAGTATCTGTGGTTGTTAATCAGTACTTTTTTTTGTCACCATATCTCTATTAGTTGTTTTTTTCTTCGTTTGTTCATTTTTTAATGTATTTAGACAAACCAACTTATTTATAGCAGTAAAACTCAAGTGCAAACCAGGGATCTCCTCCAAAGTTGATTATTAACCAACTGATGTATATTTTTGTAATCAGAAGACATCATTTACTCCACCTTAGTTCCTTCATCCTACTTAGAGCCACAGTTACTCAGCTTGAGTTTCGGTCCCCTGGGAGCATCCCAGTGGTCAGAGTCCTACCAGTCTGCATTGCTTTGTGTGGATGTGGAAAGCTGGTAGGACTCAAGTACAAATGTTTTATAATCATTTTAAGTTCCTGTGAATATCAGACCTCAAAGTCAGTGTACAGCAACACCAAGTTACCTTGTTCAATGTCAGAAAGGACTTTTATGTCTTCTTTCTTCCTGAAAGTTGTCCAAAATTATGCTAGTGTTACTCAGTCTCTTTTCACCTCACCTTTCAACAGATTAAAACTATTTCATCCTCATTGCTTGCATCAGAAACAGTGCTGCCAGCAGGAACAGGGAAGTAATTGTCTCCCTGTACTGAGCACTGATGAGGCCACACCTCAAGTACTGTGTCCAGTTTTGGGCCCCTCACTGCAAGAAAGACATTGAGGCCCTGGACCATGTTTAAAGAAGGGCAACAAAGATGTGAGGGATCTGGAGCACAGGCCTTATGAGGAGTGACTGAGGGAAATGGGGTTCTTCAGTGTAGAGAAAAGGATGCTCAAGGGAGACCTTATTGACCTCTACAAACTACCTGAAGGGAGGTTGTAGTGAGCTGGGGGTCAGCTTCTTCTCTTGTGTAACTAGTGATAGGACTAGAGGGAATGGCTTCAAGCTGCGCCAGGGAAGGTTCAGCCTGGACATTCAGAAATACTACTTCTCTGAAAGGGTGGTCAAACACTGGAATGGGCTGCCTAGGGAGGTTGTGGAGTCACCAACCCTGGAGGTGTTCAAGGAATGTTTGGACATTGTGTTGAGGGACATGGTTTAGTGAGAACTACTGGTGATAGGTGGACAGTTAGACTGGGTGATCCTGTGTGTCTTTTCCAATCTTAGTAATTCTATGATTCTATGATCTAGTTATTTGAAACTGAACTTGAAAGTGCAAAAGCTATCTGTTTCTAAAACCTTTGTCAGCAAAATACACGAGGTATCTGATGACCAACAGCAATTCATTGTTCTTGCAAATCTCTGAGAGTGAGCTGGGATGCGGGATGTTTGCTGTCTACCAGCTAGAGGCATGAGATGCTTTCTGATAAAATATATGAGCTGATGAACACCGAACTAGCATGTAGTGAAAAATATGTATGCATGTGTAAGTAGAGTATGCAGGTTATGTCACTTTCATCAAAATCTCCTGTGGTTCACTTGGCTTAAAACAGTTAGAAACCACTGCTCTAGTATTATAAATTTGAAGACATTCTCCTTCCTTCTCAGTGGAGTCAACATGTATTGTCTGGACATAGCATAAACCTCTGCAAGTATACTCTGCAAGTAAAACTGAATAGCAGTAGAAAAGCATCTCTTGCATAAGTGAACTTAATGCAGGATAAACTGTATGGTGTGGAGGTAGGTTCAGCATACTCAAAAATGGTTAAGTACACTCTAAAGCTGAAAGGCTACTAGGTGTAGCCATGGTCACTGCTGTACACTGGTAAGCATGCTGGAGCAAGTATAGTCCAAATTTCTGGAGGACTCTTGAAAATGACCCTCAGGCTTTTCTCTTTCATGCAGTATGTACATAACAGATCTAGGAAGAAACACATAGGCCAAACCTGTCTGTTCCTGATCACTGGATGGGTGATACTGGGAGAAACTATGGCAAGGCTAACATCCAGCAGTGTCTTCTAGGTCCCAGATGTTTTTGAATGCAGAGATGTACCGCAGCATCCCATGGTAATGCCATTGTGCTTTCAGTGAAATCTCTGCAACTCCATAATCAAAATGATGTCTTTTTGTAAGGGCGTGCTTTTTAAATATTGTAACAGTTCATATAAAATATTTCTAAATATTGATGGCACAGAAGACATAGTCATCCTGCTCCCTGTACTGGAGTCAGTAAATAGTACTCTTCACTAACATAATACAAAATCATCTAGAACAGCAGAATATCATTGTTGCTTCACATAAGGATTTTCTGACCAGTTTTAGTACTGCAAAATAAATACAAAATGGTAGAGTTCTTGCTTAAATTGTCCCTCACCTTGCAAGAGGATAGTGCTAACTACTTTCTATCTCATTTCTTAAAGTGCAAAAGCTGTCACTGGAGTTCTATATCACAATGATATTAAATTAATATGCAATTAGTACCATCAGGAAAAGGTATTTGTTCTTTTATTTTTTTTAACCTGCACTGATATGATGACCCTACATGCTGAAAAACTTTATAGCAATAGTAAACTTCTACTTTAACAGAATATTTTATACAACTTTCCTTCTCCAGTAAATTAATTTTAACAGGTTAAATTATAAGGAGACCTAACTTGAGCCAGGCTTCCATGTGTAAGTTGCTAAACTTTCTCACTAAAAAATTCCTGCATTCTTGAACGACCAAAAGAAAGTAATTTGTATTGTAATTTATATGTTTATGATAACTATGAACCACTTTCCTTTTTTTGTTTGCCATGTCTTATCAATCTTATGAACCTTTTATGTTATCTTTCACTGGTACTGCAGTTACATGCTTATAAATTTCATACTTTAAATTAATAAAGGTTGTAAAAAACCAGACCAAGTGATATATCAAAAAGCTGTTAAGACTTTTTGTAGAAGATAAAACCTTGTGAAATCAATTAGGCACAGCTCTTCAAATATATTCTCTTCTTAGCATCTATTGATACCAATAGGAAGACTTGTATTCACCTTCTGAATCTGATCCTAATGCTCTGAAGTCAGTAGAAAGACTTGTGCTGATGTCAATGAGCTGTGGTTCAGGCTGTCATTGCTGGAGAGTAATAAATTCATCCGAACAGATGTGTTGGAATCAGGAGACCAAGCATCTATAAGGACCTCTCCATCTGTTTCTCCATGGTAGATATACCTTCATCTCATCTCTTTCACACAAGGAACATCAGCAATATCCATGGTTGTCAAGTTGTACTTTGTTTTATGATTCCTTTGTAGAGTGGTTCATATGCTAAAGCCAGACTGAAACTAAACATGTGTTTGACTTCACTCAGCAATTTGAGAGTGTGAATCCTCAATCAGGCATCACTTTCAAAATTGTTATTGAGTAATTAATCTATAATTCATAGGGGAACTGGCAAACAAATAGGTTTAACAAAGGAATTTGCAGTTACATATCCAGGAAACAGTGCATGATTTATTATTTTAGTTAGAGCTGGAAGGAAATAATCTTTGACCTGATGGTTGGAGTAGGAGCTGCTTTTGAGTTAAAATAAACTTTCTTATCATTTTTTTCCAGTAAAGAACCTAAACCCACATCAGAAAATAATTAAAAAAATACCAAAGGCTGCAGCAAATTTGGTTGAGGATGGACCAGTGCTGAATGATTTATTATTTTCTAGGGCACCGTTATCTCTTGATCTATTGTTGTTGTTATTAATATTGACTTTATGCTTTGAAAGAGGCAAAACTTCAGATCCAGAAGTCTAGAGTGAAAGCTACCCATCTGATAAGTATCACAACATCCCACATTGGTGAAAGTCATAGTGAAACAATTCTTCCAGTTTCCATATGTATTTATTTGGTCTCCATGATTCTATATTCTCTAGAGATGGCTATGACAGAAAGAGTGTGGTTTTCCTGTTGGATTAAAAGAAAGAATAGAAAAGAGCTGTATGTATAATGATTATTACTGCCTGAGAGGACAAAAGTCTGACTGTGTTCAGGCTGACCAGTGAATAGAACAGCAGATAATGGAGTGCTCCTCTGGTTAAAACATCTATATTTATGAAGAATCCTTGGAACTAAGTGTGTGATGATATTATGTGGGATTAATTCAGTTCTGATCAGCAGGTTCCTTGATAGCCTTTGTGTTCTGGTCTTAGGATCAAAAGTGCTGCTTGAGTTGCAATGTGTGAACTCTTCTAGGTGAAAGAAATTGTACGTTTTGTGTGCATTAGAACATAACATGGGGTCTTGTGTATTGTTTTCACACACAATACTTACATTAGATACCACATGAAATGTGAGACAGGAGTTTTCATCCTTTCTCAAAGTGTGGAAAGCAGGTTAAAATGTTTTCTGGATCAGAGAATGGTATGGAAGGAATCACAGTTAATCATGAACTGGAGTAGTAAATAGCCTCAGTATTTAGTTCTCATACAGATATACTGACCTACATTTAATTTTGCATTTGTGGTCCTTAAAGTTGTGGAGTTACTACATTTTTCCCATTTCATTTGCTCTTGTGTGAAATGAGACCCTGCACTACAGCTAATTTCTATAAGACCACCTCTGTTAAGCAAATATTATATAATGTTTAGGGAAATGGTAAATGTGCTAGGCCTCTCCAGCAGTCATTTAAGATCATTGTGGTTTCCATGTTTGTTGACACTAGCTCAATGAAAACAGTCATAAAAGTAGAACTAACTTTAAAATTAAGTTCTATAGTGATGCAATCAGATGAAGGTTCAAATCAGATCTGCTGAATCTGAGGCATTCAGGAAAAGATTTTTCTTATTCGCTTTTGTTCACTTGTGTTTTCTCAGTCCAAACCGCATGTTGTACATTACACTTTCCTGTTACAATAGAAGGAAGGGTTTCTGAGATGATTAGGACCTTGCTGCGCTTACCAGGTAATATATACAAGGCAATGGCTGCTAAGAAAGCCCAGCTAGTGGCCTGAATCCCAGTCGTGCTTTCATTTGCATAAACTGATGGCCTCCAAAAAGTGTTCTTAATCAGTACCACTGGTGAAAAATCCTTTACAGCTAAAGTTCAAAGACCTTTTTCATCCTATTTGTGTGGCTTGTGGAATTGCAGAGGAGAGAAAGGAATTTGGCTATCAGCTGGATTTCATTTCACAACCTTTATATCCCAGGCTGAATAGTCACAACCAAGAAATCCATTAGGAATTCATGGCCTGTAAAGCTTGACTGTTCAACTGACAACATTTATCATGAGCTCTTTGCAAAATCATATGAGATTTCATAACAGGTGTCCACTTCGCACAGGTCATCACCACAGTGGCCTGTGTCAAAATCCATTATACAGTAGCTGAAAGCTATACATACGTGTTGCCAGCTACCTCCTTTTGCAATGTGTGGTGGAATGCAGTGAGAAATAAGCAGAAGGCACAAAGTTTATGTCTGAACTTTCCTCTGGTTCTGAATTTCTCCCTGAGTTGAAAAGGAGATGGAAGCATTGAATGAAAATTCAGGAAACCTTCAACTTCAATACCAGTTGGGAAAAAAAGAACCATATGAGCATAGGTTTTCATAAAAATCCAACAGATTTAATTATTGTTCAGTGTCCACTTTAAAACAAAACATAGCCATCTAAAATTCCACTTATTCTTCCTGAATTTTGCACCAGTCTTGTAGGTTGGACTGTTCTGATGCGTAATAAGTCTCTTGTCTGACAATTCCTATTGTCCCTATTGATTGTAAAATCATTGCTTCTGGGAAAACAAAGTTTACATGTTGATAAGTGGTGAAGGGAAGAATAGGGTTGTGATGAGAAAGTATAGCTACTCTTCTCACTTCTCTCTCATGCTCTATCTCTCTCTAAGCAGAATAATTCACATTCTTGCAATTTAGAGAAAAGTTTCTAAGTCCTCTATTTGGGAACATATTTCAGTTTCTCCTGGGAGCTGAAAGCAGTTTGCTGTGCAATGCTTCAGACTCTCACAATGACTGATTTTCTACTTCCTTCTCTTGGGGTAGAATCAATGATGTTAGGGTAGGTTCCAAAAAATTTATTGGAATAGGAAAAAAAAAAAAGACAAAAATAGTTGAACACATTTAATGGCCGTGATATCATTTTACTGGCTTCCTCTCTCTGCAGGGCATATGTCAGTGGTTGATTTTGTGCTTGGAGCCCCAAAGGAAGGGCCTGTAAAGACTTTTTACATCAAAAAGAGCACCCCAGAGATAGCTGTCCCTGATGATATTAGCCACTGAAAAGATACTTGCAAACAGGGTGATGAAAAGCTCTAAAGAATGGTGGAAAGAGACTAGGCTGAATGTCACCTTGAGTCAGGGGAAAAGATTTTAGAATTGGGAGAAAAACCATGAATTAATTCTATGAAAGATAGTGCAATAATATTTTAAAAATATTAGAAATCATTCCTATTGCATTGAGTTTCTTCAAAACTGGATGGTTTACAATGTTTTAGCTTAAAATGAGAATGTAAACAGTGCTTAGGATCTGAAGAAGGAAAATTAATTCATTTGTTTCAGGTGCTTAAAACACACATGGATTTGCTTTGTTCTGCCTGCACGAGGAAATCTGTTAAATTAGCAAACAATACTTGCTCTGCCAAATCCAGTTTTCACATCTTAACTTCTTCTAGTGATGTTCTTTCCCACTTGGACCTGTATCAGCTCCTGTTATCATAAAAGCAAAGGAAGTACATTTTGGAATATGCCATAGTATTCAGAAGACTTGGGTTTTCTTAGAACTTTAATATTCCCTAGTAGAAGTTTTTTTACCAATATTCCACATTAAAGTCAGAACTCTATATCTCTGAGATGAATCAGATGAGCCTAATTAACATAGAATTGTATGGAGGAAGAGAGACACCTATCAAAATTCAGAGATAAAAGATAATACCTCTCACAAGTGCTGAAATTTAAGGAAAGGTTAATTTCAGTGATTTGAAAATATCTGAGTACTACCAACAGTATTTCTATTTATTTTATTCTTATGACACAGGGAGCAATGAGTCCTTCTATTGTTCTATCAGGGTTCTGTTTTCACTTTATTAGCATGTCTCAAATTAAATATTATTTCTGAAAACAAGTTATATTGACAGATCTACCCACATAGCTTGATGTATTTTATGCCAATGAATGTGACATTTAAAGAAACTTATTTTGAAAAATCAAGCCTTTCACCTTGCTAACAAGAGAAGTAAAAAAATTCCCAGAGAAACATTGTATTGTAGGTATAACCTTCTTCTTGCTAACCTTACTACCTCATTTGGCCATGATGTTAGAAAGTGTCAGTGTTTCCTGCTATGCTCACATCACATAAGCTAGACCTGATCTGAAGAGCAAGGGTGGTGACACACTGACCATTCACCTGCTGGAAGAATCACCTTCATGCTGTTCAATTCCTACCCAAGGAAGAAAACTTTTTCCATACTTTCAGCATACAGAGGTAGTCAGTTTGAATAGCTGTAGTTCTTCAGCATAGGTGAATGAAAAAAAAAAAAAGGAAGAGAAGATCCAAAAATAGTATCTTCTCTGAGAGCATGCAGGTTTTGCTTTTTCTACAGCACACTATATCAACACTGCTCCACAAAATGGCAGCTGGCTGGCAGACAGTAGCTTCTGAGAAAGATGACATGATATTCCCTGGAAAATTAAACAGCTGCCATGCAGCTACACATCCTGATGTGCTGACTCACAAAATGTAGTCTTGGAGTAGGGTGAGATAGGGATGTGCGCTGTGGTACAGGGCTGGGTATCCTCAGGAACCTCTGCGTGAGAAAGAAAGGAGATATTGAGCTGGGATGGTATCACATAGCTGCTGCCCTGAACTCTTAAAGCCTGCTGCAGTGAGAGCAATACATTTTAGGCACTCCAGCACCTGAACAGAGCAAAATTAGTAATAAAGTACCACTAGTTTGTGAGTAATATTTCAAGCATCTTCCACTTAATACATATTCTTTTAAAGCAAAACAACCAATGACATTAAACCTTCACCCTTTTGGGGAGAGTGAAAAGTGAGAAGGCTGAGGAAGGGAAAGATCACAAGATTTTCATTTCTGTGTTTTAATTCAATATAGTGGTTCTGTTTCCAAGCTTTAGGCCAACTGCTTATTGAAAGTGGAAAATGGCCCCAGTTTCAAAAATTCAGTTTTAAAATTACCCTGAACTTAAAAGGCTTGTGATGTTGAGGAAGTATTACAGATTTTATTAAGCAGAATCTTAATTTCTTTTCTTTCATGCCACTGTAGGATGCTGTTCCCCCATTTGAAAATCTGAAGTCAGTAAATATAGCTAAAAATTGTGCAAGAATGTTTCAAATTTCTGGGCAAAACTGAAGCAGAGCAACACACTATACCCGGATGAACAACACAGACATTTTTTCCTCAAATGAGAAGTCCCAGTGTAAAGATGAAATTGCACTTGGGTAAAAAATAAAAGTAAGTAAATAAGTAAATAAGTAAATAAATAAATAAGTAAATAAGTAAGTAAATAAGTAAATAAATAAATAAATAAAGGTCCTGGTTCTTGGAAAAGCTGCCCTTAATTTAGCTGAGAATCAGGATTCCTCCTGTTTAAATGAATGGACTATGGCAAATTTGCTACTGTGAGAAGCTTGTAAGATATTAGCTACTGGGATATATATTCTTTGCTAAAAAAACCTCTTCCAGTGTCTCCTTAAGTGCAGACAGAGGTAGCCAGCAGACAGTGTACAACATGTGTAACTCTGGGCACTGAGAACTTTGTGAGTCTGCCAAAAACTCATCTCATTAGTGTGCTTTGCAGCTGTAGAACAACCGTTTGGCTGAAATGATGTAGGCTGAATATAAAACCATGTCCTGGAGGTGAAATGCCTGGTTGAGGGAGTACGCTGGAACACCATGCACCAGAATGATGTTCTAGGAATTCCCTGGCCAGGGCAAGAAAATTCATCTGCACATCTTGATACCCAGCTTTGACAGGAAAAGGTATATTCTCTGCAGTGAGATCTTTCTTTGCTGCTAGCTCAATCTTGGAACTGTAAGGCTGGAGCAGTACATCTTTTATACATAACGCTCACAGACCTGATATACTTGCGTCAGGAAGGAAATTAAGACAGCTGCCTGTCCCATAGGAGCACAAATTAAATGCTGAAGCCCAATACATTTATGCAATGTTTTATACACCTCCAAAACACAAAAGCTGTCAAGTCACAATTTTGGTGGTTTTTGAATTGTTTCTTATACACTGTCAGGGCTTCATGCACTGTTCTTTACATTTAAAGAAAGCAACACAGACTGATTTCTGACATGCACCCTCCTATCACATCTATCAGTGCAGTACAGTGAGTGTTAAATGAATGTCACCACAGAGCCTCTCTCTCTCTCTCTCAAGTTTTAAATTTCCCTTGCTAGTGTAAAACTTAATGAAAGCCCTGGAGTATACAATAGCATTTTGAAAACAGGAATTTGTGACTGCTGTGAATCATCACTCACAGCAGGGACCCAGAAATGTGAATTGTGGGAGGAACAAGCTCAGTCCCCCTCTCTTTTTTACTGGGAATTTATTACAGGCGTGTCATTATTTACAATGCACCATTCACATCCTCTAAAGAGCCAATAAACTGGCTGCTGAATATGCATTTTGCTCTGTGGTGAACACAGATGTTTCCAGCTAATATCCATTTCATTTAATTTCTTTTCTTTAAAAAAAAAAAAATCTATCTTGCTATTTCTGTAGCAGCTGGGTAACTATTTGCCAGTCTTCGGTTTGGGAATCACTCCTCATATTTATTGTAGTTGGTGCCATTTGTGTTGCTAAAAGTGAAGGTCTGTCCATATTACCATTCTCTATCTGTATTTTCAAGGATACCAAACGCAGTTGCTAGAATTTTCTCACAGTTTAAAGAAAATGCTGCTTGAGGTTTCACCACAGGTTCAAATTTCACTAATGATATGTGGTAAAAATAATGTCAGATGTTTTTATGTCGTGAGAGCACATTAGAAGCCACTGGTGCTGGGGGGGCGGTGGGATTTGTTTTGTTTTTGCATTCCTGCAATGTATTGTTGATTCACAACTGACAGTTCGGTGGTCATTAATTTGCAGTCCCTTCATGTATTAATACAAGAAGGCATAGGGAATTATGGCAAACTGCAAAAGGTTTGGAAGTTCAACTCAGATAATCAGTACCAACTTTAGATACTTATCTCTGCTAGCAGTATCCCCTGGGAAAGCAAAACTGGTCTGCCAGTTCTGTGAATAAAGGCTCTACTGAGATTTCAGTTTCCTGCATCTTGTCTGACTGGAATCTAAAAGTTCAAAGGTAGCCAATAAATACATTTCTGATTATCATCATCATTTTTATTCATAGTCTGATAGCATTTTTTAAACCCTTGAAAGAACTGTGTTTTTACTCAGTGTGAATGCAGATAATGGGTGAGGAGGTGGCAAAGAGGGGCTCGAGTTTTATCCAAATCAGATTGTTCAAATGAGATTGCTATTCTATAAATTCCTCCCCTCCTTGTGGTGTGGAAGGCAGTGTTATTGGGAATCACCAGATGGCTGGTTACAGATGGTGTTATACATTCTATCTTCAATTAGCTCTTGAAGAAGTGCTTATTGTTAGTGGTCGTGCAGTTCTTCCTCAACACAAAAATGCTACCACTAAGACCTGACTTGTCTGAACATCTCCTAAGAGTAAAGCACTTTTAGACATGAGGGTGTGAGAGAGACATGTCAAAAGCACTCCCATAGCAAAGCACTGTAGACCCAGTGTAGATGGATGATCTATGAGTGAGCAGCTCCCTGATTTTGTCCCAATCAAAGAAATAAATTATGACTTGAGTCTACACAATGGGAAGTGGTGCAGAGCTGTGCAAAAGCGCAAGGAAACAAAGGTAGCAACAGTGTTGAGGTAACAGGATTTGCTCTCCTCATCCCAGTCCTGCCCTTGCACCTCCATTTACATGGTCACTGCTGTCCTCTGATAGAGCTTGTTTATCACTGTGGTGTGGTTGAGAAGAGGCAGGAAGACCAGAGATGTCAAGCACTGTGCTCAAATTTCTGACTCACAGGAAGGACATCTGCATAAATGAATGTGAGGTAATTCTGCTCAGAACAGCATGCTAAGAGGCACTGTCAGTATGTCAAAGAGATGAACCTACTACTAGGGGTCAACCTCTTCACTCTTGTAACTAGTGATAGGACTAGAGGGAATGGCTTCAAGTTGCACCAGGGGAAATTCAGACTGTATGCTAGGAAATAATTCCTCTCCAGAAGAGTGGTCTGGTGCTGAAATGAGCTGCCTAGGGAGGTGGTGGAGTGACGAACCCTGGAGGTATTTTAGGAACGATTAGACATTGTGTTGAGGAACATGGTTTAGAGAGAACTATTGGTGATAGGTGGTTGGTCTGACTGGATGATCTTGTAGGTCTTTCCAGCGTTGGTGATTCTATGATTCTATGATTTAATCCCACAGCCCACGCTGTACTGGTAGAAAGATCTGTCTAAAGTATTTATGGCATATTCTCCTTGTAGTGAGCTGACATCACTTATTCTTTGTTGAATCAAAATCTCATCTTTCATGAGAATCATTCCATTTGTAAAAACCCACACCAGAACTTCCTGGTATTTCCATGTATACTCATGTATGAAAAGTGTATGTGGAAAGGATCTGAGTCAACTACTATATTATACCGAGTTCTTACATCCTGATAAAATGTCTGGCAAAACCTTCAACTCCAGTGTCTGTACAACAGTAGCAAGGTGCAGGTCAGTGTAAAATTAGGTCTTTTGCAACTGTAAGACTATTGCACAGTGTATAACAAACTAGTATTTATTTCCAATAAAGGAAAAACAGGTTTGTGTTTCATTAAAGTATGAAATGATCAGACAGATCCTGAGGTTCTCAGAGACTGGAAAAAGAAGTATATACCCCACAATGTCACTGACAACTGGGCCAGATGCTAACACCTGCCAATATCTGAGAGTAGGAGCAAGGTAGATGTGAGGACTTTATGTGGCCAAAATCTCCATGTAAACAAATGTCCATGCTGGTGTGTGGAGCTCTCACATAGCAGGGATTGGGTTCTCTCTTGCTCATCAAGGTGATAAACTGTCCCTGGTCCTTCCAACTTACTAACACCTATGGGGTCTGTTAAAAACTTTTTTTTAAGGTGCTTAATTATAGACTTCCATTACAGTAAATAACCAGGTGTGAAAATTAAATATTATCTGTGCAGAACAATCCCTAAATATTTATGCAAATGAAAATAAAAGTTTTACAAGTCTCCCAACACTCATATAATCTGGCGCAATGACTTCCATCATCCCACAGGCCCAGAGTGTGGTGCACCATGGCTGCCAGGCCTGCATCCCCACCAGGGAGAGGCTGTGCCCCCCAGGAAGGAGGAGAGAGCTGAGCCCTGCCACCACTGAACATTCACTCAACAGGAAGCAGGCATCCAGATTGTTCCAGAACGACAGACGTATGGTGAGCTGCTGTCCAGAAGAGTCTTACAGCAGGTAGGAAGTATGGTCTGAAATACAGCTCTGAAGAAGTAATATCAATAAAGATATGCTAAAATATAAAGACTAAAGGTCTCCCATAAGCCTGTCCAGACAGTAAATAACCTCATACCCACAGTCCAGGTAGCCAGGAGCTGGGGGTGCTATGCTTACTTTCATATTTATGTTGGAGGTAACCAAGGGATGGACCCCACACTACTTTGACCCAAAATGAAAAGCACGTTTTTAAACCCTGTTCCTTCATTAAAGAAGGCATGCTACATTTCTCTTTTTTACGTTCTCTTTAATCTCATTTTTCACTCTGCTTCCCTAGACTTCAGGATGATCTTCTCAACCTTTATGGAAGTGGAGCTATATCTATCTAATTTGTCCCTAGGTCCATAGTCCAGCTTCCTGTGTTCATAAAGAAACTGTGACTTGGGGAATTTTGGATCTCACTTATAAGCAAGCAAAAATTTCCATGCTTTTCCTATAGTCATACTTGACCATCTCATGCCTTCTTCCTGTATGGTCTTTCCCCTGCACTCTCTCTCAAATCTGCCATTTTGTGCTTTCATGCCTGCATTATTTTGAATGTGGCTCTCATCAGAGCATGGGCAAATGAGACTATTGAGGAGCACAGGATTCGAAATTCAACAAAATCAGACAGGTAACAGTGTTTAGTAGATAATAGGGGACAAAGGTGGCAAATCTTTCTACGTGACTAGATCAGCCAAAGCATTGTAGGTTACTGTTCATAGTAATCCCATGTTCAATTCTGTTCTTGGTGGTATGCATTCTGTCAATTTTCTGCTCCCACTTTGCTGCTCTTTTGTGCTTTTCTCTACAAAACTGCCTCACATAAAGCCTACAAATACCTCCAAAGGAGAGACAAAAGTACCGATAGAGAAGCAGATTATGGTAACCCAAGTTTCTGTTTTTTTTCCTATTTTAGAAGGCTTCCCTACTTTGCCTCTATTTTTATTCAGTCATTGACCTGAGTAGAATTTTAAAGTCGGTAAAACTGTTCCTTTTAGACAACTGCCTAAAGGCCTTATCCAAGCCCACTGAAATCAACAGAAATATTTCCATTAACTTCAGTGGACTTCAGAATAGTTTCTAAATACTTATTCATATAGCAGACAACTGCCCTTTCAGGTAGCTAATACACATTTCACAATCTTCCTTGAGGGCTCTACAAACCAAAGCAATGAAAAAGAATTAAAACAAGTTTACATAAGATGAAGATTAGATGCACTGCACTTTCAGTACCACTCTAATTCAAAGGCGGCTGTCTATGCTCTGGGCACAGTATGGGACATTCTCCCTCCTTTGTGTAGTGAGAACGAAGCATGAGGGATTGATTTAGCACCAGTTTCCACTCTGAATTTCGTGTTCTCTTTGTCCGTTCACTGATACATGTGGATATGGGATATACATGTGTATGCGATATGTATGGTAAGGCAGAAGATCACATTTGTTTTTTCCATCTCTCGACCTGTCAGTGAATTAAATAAAAATTAAAATACATTGGCACTCTCTTCAAAGGAAAAAGCTGTTTTTCTCCATAGATCATCACTGCATCACATTGGATTATATTGTTCTATACAATTAGAGAGTGCCAACAACTCTTCCTACGAACGAGCCCTGCCTCATTTTATTCCCTGGGGCCGGTAATGTTTAATAAGTCCAAAGCACACGGCTTAACCAGTGCCCTCCAGCCTGTGCATTGTAGTACTGCCAATAATTTATAAAAAAGGTTGTAAGAGAATATGCGGGTGGGGTGTGCGCACATGGTGTGTATGCCACAGTAGGAGCATGTTCCACATAGACAGGGGTTGTCCAGCTCAATGCACTGGAGCTGCACTTAACTCAGCATCTCTCTGAAGCAGAACCAGGCACAAACCCTAATTAAACCCGGGGTGTGAATCCCTGGAGGGCAGTCATAGAAGGGTCTGTGTACTAATCCAGCTAGTGCTGACTAACAGCAGTGCTTCACAATCACTGCCGGATGAATATATTCTTCTGGCAGCTGCATGCAAACAGCAGTCTTTGCGATTCTGATGACTTTTCATTTTTATGACACTGTGTTTTAGCTTCAGGTGTGAGTGTAAGACTCCCAGTTAAGTGGCTGTTCTGATTATTTTAAGTAGTCACTAATCAAAATGCTGAGCAGAGAGGGCTAGGGGAGAAGGGGGAAAAGGGATAGAGGCAAGAGATGTAAAGGAATGTGTGAGGGTTAAGAGGGGAGGGAGGAGGGTTTTGCATCTGATTTTCCTAAGCAGGGCAATTTCTTTAGTGAGGAAGGTGAGCCTGTCACTATTTGGCCCCTGCCTGCTGCAAGTACTTTAACTTCTGAGCAACCGTAATGATGGTTACAGGGAGGGGAAATGGCTGGAAGGTTTCTAGCAGCAACAGCAAAAGCAACAGCAGAAGAATACATTGTGAAAAATCAGTTTTAATAAAGCCCCAGCACTGACCTCAGAAACATAAGTATTTATATTATTGACTTCTGTATGAGGTTATTTGTTAAAAAAAAGGGGGAAAAAAAAGAAAGAAAAGGAAGTCTTTGTTCTGGTCTTGGGACCTGAGGAAAAAATAACTAAAATTAGAGAAACTGAAGATATAAACGCAGTGAGTAGAATAAAGCAAAATACCTCTGGGGTGTTCATCTGCCATGGTAGTTATTTCATATCTCATCTGTTATATGAATGTGATAGCTCCTTCCCTTTTTGATAGGATCATTATGTAGACTCTACAGATTCAATTCCATTTACAAGTCAATGGTTTGAGATTTTATAACAATTCTTTTTACTGGGTTGATTCTGGATGATCTTCATCTACCGAAAAATAAAAAAGAAGAAGAAAAGAAACAAAATAAGGAAAAAGGGACAGCATCATTTTGGTATTCACACATGGGTGTTCCGGATGCATTTGATACTTTTATGATAGATTTAATACTTCTGCCCGGATGTTCTCCAGAGACGGAAATAATTCCTATATTTAAAGGAGTAAAGGCTGAAAGAGGACCTGTTTCTGTAGCTCCTGAATGGAGGAACAGTCCTCAGGAGAAAGGGCAACTGGTTTCATCTGAACGTGTAGGTTTTACCATCACACAGATAACTTGCCGTCAGATTCCTGGATGTGCTCCTGGACCCTCACTCCCTTGACCTTCTCTCATTCCTCTGTTAGCTCATGTCTGTCCAAGACTGCAGGGCCCATTGGGAGGTTGTGGTCACAGCTCTGAGCTCCAGGGAGAAAAGAGTCCTTTTCTATTCCCTTTTTTTTGTTGTTGTTCTGCCTACAACAACCAGCCTTGGTCCTGGTATAGGATAGTAAATATCTGTGTGGAAAACTGCTATGGGAAAGCACTTGTATATGTGCATGGTGTCCAGACACACACGTTCTGCTGGATGGCTTTTCATTCTGTCTTTTTCTTACTGCAAACAAGAGTAGGAGTTCCTTAGAACATATGGGTTATATGCCTTTGGGATAAATGACAAGATAATGAAAGCCTATGCCTTGTGCTATGTAAGTAGAAGATCTGTACTAGTGAAGGATTGTGACAGTGAATGTTGTCAATAAAGACACATGCTTGCAGTGAAATCCCCTCTGCTTAGGGATGCCATTTCCCTGTGTTTATTGTCAACTTCTATTCTGTCACAAGCAGGATCCACTGGAGTAATCCTCTTTCAATGCCAGCAGCAGCAATGGAAAGCAAGTATCAACATATCAAACCTGGGAGGAGCTGAAGAAGAAAATATTCTTTTTTTTTTGTGGGACAGTGACAAGTTAAGAAAAAAACTCTTTCTATCTGTGCAGACACCCTACAGAAAGTAGAGAAGAGGAGGATAAGCCTTCCCAGTTTCCCATCAGAGCACTGCTGCAATGTGCCAGATTTCTGCAAGTGAATGTTTGCTTGGGTATGCCTTTGTGTTATGATAGATAGCTTCTATGGATATGTTTTACTGCTTTAGTGTATGTTCTGAGCATGCCTAATATATCTACCTTCATGCAGGGCCTCATGAAAAAAAAGGAGCTGTTTGCTTTTCCCCTCTCTCTGCCACCTCTCCTACCCAGTCTCCTCTCACCTGTTGGTTGATTGGGGCACAGCTGGGTGGACTGACATTGTTGCAGAGCAGTCTCAGGTTTGTATCCCCTCCCTGCAGAAGAGGCCAGGCTGCAGGGATATGCACCATTGAAAGAAGAGGAAGATGCTGAATAAACAAAGCAAAACTGAAACCTAAAGATCTGGGATTTTCTGACCCACTGTCAAAACATTTGGTGGGAGACCTGGGAACTCCCCCCATGCTAATTGATCCTTACAAAGTAACTGGTTAGAGCATTTCCTACTGGTTCCTGGCTCAACATATCAGCTCATGGCAAGCCACAGGTAGGCAATGATTTTTTTTTATTTTATAAGGGAGCCTAGATGCATAATTTAGTGTTTTGACTTCTGTTTTGCTCACAAGGTTGAGGCTGTATAATGCTGTTAGTCGCTGGTGAGTTTCACCCTAGATACTTCCATCTTGGCCACAAAAATTTACAAGGGTGCTAAAGGAGACTTCAGTAACACCTCACAGGATTTTGATATGTTTGGAGGGAGCTGAGACTCTTTATGATGCTTCCTCCCGATGACACAAATTGCCACAGATCCTACAGAACCTGTTGCTTGCCAAATCACCTAATGCTCTCATGAGACACAATAGCATAAAAGTGAAGCTAGCAGCTGCTATTGATTGGGCCAAGTCATTACTTCCACACGTATTCCCATGTGGATTTATCCGACATTTATACCACGTATAATGCTGGTCCTCCTGGGTTCATGGCTGCCCAGGACACACATTTTACTAAAGCTCCTTCCCAGCTCCAACTCTCAGTGGATCTCCAGACAGGCAGAATTCACACACACTGCTGTCCTTTGAGCTGCAGGCGGAGGGGAAGATGTCAGTGGCAGCCATCAGCTCCCTCCTCTGCTGACTGACATCTGGACTATTTGAACTAGCTTTCTGCTCCATGCCAAAATTGGATGTACTAGCCTGTCATTTGTAATGCTCTTTGGTGGAGGAAAGTCACTTCATAAATCTAAGTGTGAAGGATGAATTATTTACTAATAAGAGGCCCTTTTCCTCTCCAAATTAAAGTATACCTGAAAACTAGAAAATGGGAAAGAAAGAGACTTCAGGAGCTCTCAAACCACATGTACCTTTAGGGACATATGTGAAACAAATCTGACTGTGTTGGTTCAGTGTAGAAAGCAAATACTTTGACTTACCCTTTGATTAGTTATGAGCAGGGCCCTGTCTCCTGGAAAGCTTTCCATGTTCTTGTAGTCTGTTGTTCATATGGGTGGGGGATGCCTGGACAGCCAGTGACTGATCAACAAAGCACCCATTGCTTACACTTACCTCAAGTCTCTCTTTTACAGTCCTAACAATGAATTCAGTGCAATTGGGCCAAAGGAGATGTTTCTGTCTTTCATTTTAGCATAAATTATGTGTGATAACATGACATTTTAAGTCAGCAGCACTTTAGCTTAAATAATTATGTTTTACAGAGAGAGGGTTTTGTTTTACCTCAGTCAATTAATAACAAGCCATACTGCAGTGTAGTAAGTGTAATGAGAAATGCTTGTTTGATTTTTTTGAAGTCACGTGCCAGGGTAAAAGATGGAGCTGGCTATTCCTTTTGATTGGTGCATGAGGTCAGTGGCAAGTCAGTATCGCTCAAGGGTGGTGCATGTCAGCTTCATTTACAGACTGTGCCCTAAATGTTTGGAAATGATATAGAAACCCAAAAGCTACAGGAAATTATATTCTCAGCCAATGTGTTTATTGTCAATAAGGACAAAAAGATGTTTGGAGTGTGTATACATATATGAATTCTCTCTTTTTTTTGCTATTTTGTTTTGTATTAGATATCTATATTGAGTTTGACCCTTTCTTTCACTTGACATCCTTAGGTGCAACACATGTGTCTGCACTGCCTTAGCTACAGACCACGAATAGAAATAATTTTCCACTGTAAATACATACATCTCAGTTGTCTCCAAGGCTGTGGATCCTCTTTACCTCAGTAGATATTGAATCAAATAGTCCAAAGAAGGGTTGTCTGTTTCTCCAACTGGACACCTGGGAGAAGTTACTGCTTGGAAAAATCGTTACGTATTTTTCCAGCACTCTCCCATAGCTCAGTACCTGTGCAGTTTGCAGGGGAGATCACGGCTTTCCAATTTGCTGTCCTCTTCAGTGCATTTACAGAGTTCAGCTGCTGCCATCAGGGAACCAGCCCACGCTGTGATGGGTCCCAGCCTGGCCCTTCAGGGAGTCTATTTGTGGCCCTGGGGGTCGGGAGTCTCCCAAGTGTGCTGCAGTCACCGAGTGCCCACAAAGTGGCTGAGACAGTTGCATATCCAAAGGAGACCTGAGGAAGAGTGGGCACAGCCTCAGTTTCCTCAATTAGATTTGAAATTAATTCATAAAATTATTGGAGGTGTAATCCCTCAGTGAAGGAAACCACTTACGCATATGTCTATCCTTATTTAGTTGAAACTCTCAGTTAGGCAAATGCTTATGTTCCTTTTTCCTCAGTAGAACTACTTTTCTGAATTAAGGCTTTTAAACAGAAGTGGTATGCTCATGGCATGTGCAGTTCTGCCTGCTTTTGTGAGTATTAGATCCGTCCTGCAAATGTGCTAATCTTTGTACATAATAAGACTGCTTTCTAATGTGAATTTCAGTTTTTCACTGATGTAAACCATAGAAAATCTAACAGGACACTCAACGCAGAATTAGCATTTGGAAAGCTATCTTCAAACTGCACGTAAGAAGGAAAATTGCATTTAGGCTGATAATTTGTAAGAAACAATCTTTTATATATATTTTTCTCCTTTTTCTGTTCCTGAAGTCTCAATGAACAATTCACAATTTCCCCAAAATGGATTCACAATTCAAAACTACTATCTGAATTATTTCTGCAAGTAACTATGGGTCTGTAATTCCCACGCACAAGCAATTGACATTAAAAGTATGAGCTGTTTGGGTTGGCCACTTTTCCCATAGGGTGTTTCTCCCCTTGTGCTGAAAGACCTTATCTCCTACAGTTACATTCACCTTGCAGTCCTCAATCCTCACATCTTACACACTTAGCTTTCCACAAATATTCGAGTTAGGCTTGGTTAAAATTCACTTATTGGGAAAAAGAAAAAAGCCTCATTCTCTTGAAAATAAAGTGTATTTGGGCTATATAGCACTCCAGCTTTAGCCATTAAGCACTGCATAATCTACATCTATGCACTATGTGCCAATCTGCCCAGACTCCTGCAATGAGCAGAGTTTTTGAATGCACTGAAGAGTTATTAGTGTGCTTTTTTTATACAATTACAGTGCAGCTGTATATGTCTGTTCCTCTGAGCCAAGCATTTTATGTGCTAGAGGTTGGCATGTGTTGGAATGATACAAGTAAAAAAAATAAATACAGGAGAGTAATGTAGCTGGAAGCTGTGAATCTTGATGTTAAGGTGGGCTTACAATGAAGCATGGGTCTCTCAAGCTAGGTGAGACTGTGGTGTTTTAGAGGGGAAAAACTGTATTAAGTGTGAGAAGAGGAAGCAGAATTAGAGAGATAATTAATGCTTTGCCTAAAGTGCAAAATAAGAACTTCATGATGAAGCATCGGCTCAGGACAGCTGCCATGCAGCCAAGGCAGAGCTTGAATCCTTTTGCAAACTCAGTTTTATGTCCAATCTGTCTCTTGAAGTGTACAGAAGAGAGAAGGGAAATTGCAGTGGTTAGATAAAGTAAGAGAAGAAAAATGGTGTAAAATCACAACTTAGCACAGACAAAAAATATGTCTTGGTCTATGTGTATCCTCAGGAATATTTTTGTCCCTCTGTAATATTTCTATGGGGTTGGGAAAGAAGGTTTAAGGCTTTAATCTTTCCATCAGCTACCAACAAGTCCAGCGAGTGGTTGCTGCCTACAGGATCCTTTAGCTCAATTCATCCATGTCACTGACCCTGCTATGCCATTTTTATGCATAGCAAAGGTTTGCTTTTGGGGTGGTGCTGTCTGACAGTGCTGTTTGGAAAGGAGCTTGCAGAACCCATCCATCGACAGCATCTCTCTGGGGCATGCTTTTTACTGCAGGGCTCTTTGCCAGCTTCTCTTGTTGCAAACTGTAGATGAACACGTTTCTTTCTCCCTGCACACAGTTCCATTCCTTTCACTAAATCTGAATGCACAAACAGGTATTTTAAAATATTTTTTCTCCTGAAAAACGGTTTTCTTTCTTTTCAACTTAAGTGGGGGGTGGGAGGGGAAATAAAACCTACTGTAACATATATATATTCATATATATATATATATATTCATATATAGTATGTATGCATGTGTGTGCTTGTATGTGGAAAAAAGGGAAGTAAATTGTTATTCAGCATTTGTAAAACTCAGTTTCTACATTTTAAAATGCTTTAAAAAGCTCTATGTAAAAAGAGAAAGATTGAACCCAGTAGCTGAAGACTCTGAAAGGCAATGATGGGCTCAGTGTAAGAATGTGGACTGCAAGGAACAAGGCGATGGCAGGAAGGTTGGTTACTTATGGAAGAGGGCTCTCCTTGCGCAAGAAAAGCAGAGTGAATTATTGTCTTTCTTTCTTTAAAACATTTTTGGTAGCAAAATAGATTTAGTCACAAAAATCCTACGAACATATATAAGGGTTGTGATGTGGGGAAGAGATTTTTTTTAAATTTCATTTGGGAATAGCTGAACTCGGAGGCACTCTATCTGCCTCCCTGTCTGATGGCCCGTATTCTTCACAGCACTCCTGAGGCTGCGCTCTCACCGCATATAATTCCTCCCTGGTCCAGTCCTGTGTGCAGCATGTGGACTCCGCTCTGAGGGGAGGGGGATCTGACTTGGCTGGCAGTCAGAGCAGCAGGAGCAATTGCAGATGCTGCTATTTACACTATTTTCACATTCTGAAGAACAAAGAGCAGGAGGCTGCCAACAAATCTTAGAGGCTAAGCCTTTGCCCTGCACATGAGGCACAACCAATGAATGCCTGAAGAAACATGCAGTGCACCACTTTGTGAGATATTGCATCTCAGTTTTGGTGGAAATGCAGTCAAGATCACTCACCGAGATAAAGCACAGAAGGGAAAAAGGAGCTTCATTGCTCAGGAGTGTCAGCCTTCAAAATTCTAGGGGTGCAAGGCTGAATGAAATATTTCTGTCTCAGGTGAATGAGCCATTCCAGGTCTAGGGGATGACTAACCCTTAAAATTCATGGCAGTGGTAGTAACTAGGATAGATGTATATCCCTGTCTCTTCAATCTCAACCAGGCATGAGCTCAAACACTGTTGTTTGTATGAGGAAACATAATGTCTGTGAAAAAAACATTCTAGAAATTTGGGTTTCATTGCTGTCTCTGGATGGGTTTTGACCACATCCATGGGACTCCTGTAGGACAAGTCCACAAGGCTGAAGTTTTAATGAGATAAGAGATTTAAGCTCTCATTCTGCCTTTGAAATTCAATGTTACTGAAGCTTTCTCTGAAACAGATCCTCTAAAAAGCCCAGGCTTGATCCTATTGTGTGCCTCAGTTATATTTTGCCTAGAGATGTCTATTTGCTTTCCTTGTTCACTCATGGGGCAAACTGGGAAATATGCTTGACTGCGGGATGAGAGTGGGACTCTTATCTCAGTCAGGCCCTCTGGTTGTAGGACATTTTTCTAATAGGAACCACTGTTTCTAGATATGACAGAGATCTGTGTATCTCTAATACCTATGAGCCAACATCTTTCATCATGTGTTGGAAGAGACTTGGGATTGCTAGAATTCATGGTAGTTTATTCCAGTACTTTTTAATTTCTGATGTTTGTAGTCATCCAAAGATATTCTTGGACAGAGACTGACCTCCTTAACCTCTTTAAATCTGGACTTGATTCAAACCCAGATGTGAACACTGGAATTCAGGGGAATTCTGGTGATGGGCTTTTGGTTTCTTTCAGTTTAATGTTAGAAGATCTTAGCAGGAAAAAAAAAATCTCTGCACCTAGAGGTTCAGCATCCTCCTGCAAAAGGGGGAATGCACAGTCCTGGAATTATTTCAGACCAAGTTGTAATAATTTTTTGCCTACTGGTCTTCCCCTCTGTTTCTGCTGGAGTATCTATTCAGGAACTGAAACTGACATTTAAAAACAAAACAAAACAAAACAAAACAAAAAAACCAGCTTTGTGGAACTGACAGTTTAGAACATCTCCCATCTTCAGGCCTTCTGTGCATTATCCAGGGGAAACTGGGAGCAGCATAAAATAGCTTCAGAATCAGATTCTCCCGACTCTTGAAGAATTCACAGTAATGTGAAAGAAAACTAGTTTCAGAGGAATGGCATATATGAGACAGGACACAGGCACGACGGAGTTTTAAACTCTGGGGGTACACGAATATGCATTTCTGAGGCACCTAATTCTTATGAGTAAACAGATAGAGCATGTCTTCACCATTAGAGTACCTGCCTGACACTAGCACAGGCTTCACTAGCGAGCGCTTTCCCTGGGAACAGCCACAGGCTAATCCTGGATTTGTGTGCCCACAAGGAGCGAATATTGGCTATGCCTCTAGGGGACCCCTTTGGGTTTACTTTAATAAAAGGAAGAAATCTCAAGATTTGATGCAAAGAGCATATCCCAAGTGGGCAGAAACATAGGCCTTTGGGCCTTGCACCTTGTGTAGTCTGTTCACTCTGTGCAAAATGAGTGTAAAGTACCAGTAGAGCCGAGTGCTGCCATTTTACACCAGCTTTTTATAGGTGTTGCTGACAAGGTGTAAGGTGTGAGATGACAGAGAATAGAGGCCCCTTTGCCACTGCTCAAGCTCTACTCTGATTTGACTAGTTGGGGACAATTATTTTCCAGAAGAGAAAAAAAAAGAGAGTAGGAAAAAAAAAAAACAGCTAAACATTGCAAGGAAATTACAAATTACAAGAATAATTTATATTCATTTAGCACATGTATCTGAGGACCTCAGCCTGCTTTTCAGGTATGGATTAATTAAAGCTAACCAATACCTGAGAAACAGGTATTATCACAGACTCTAAAAAGAAAAGAGAAATACCTTGCAGGACGATTAGGTCACGCAGTTCTGATGACCTGTCATCTGGTGGAGATGGACAAATAAAACATTCTGATTACTAGCGTGACAAAAATCTGGGGTGAGCCTAAACAAGGCTCTTATTTCCTAAACCTTGAATGAATGGGGAGTGTCCGCAGCCTTGCACACACAGGCAAGCTCTCGCACACGCATACACACACTCAATCTCTGGGGACAGCCTCAGGTGGGGGGGAGGTACTACAGATTTTTGTTTCCAGATGGCCACAAAGCAGTTTTATATGCAATCAGGCAGATATCATGGTTGTTCTTGGCTATAAAGTCCTTCTAGAAGAAGCAGAAAAATAAATCAAGCAGGAGAGTGAAAAGGGAAAACTCGGAAGAACTTTATTTCATGAGCTATCTCCATCCCAAGGACAGATTTCCTCTCCCATAGCTCACCAATCTGCCAGGAAATGGGCTCAACACATCGCACGTCCAGTTACAAAATGTTTACAATGCATGTTTTTCCCAAACATCTGAAAGAACCCAAGGCACACTGCAGTGATAAGGCCATCCTTATGCATCCACCCTAGTAACAAGGTGGAAAAATGGTACCTTGAGAATTAAAGGGCAGACTGTGAGTGTGGGAAGGAGGGGGTGAATGGTGTGTATAAATAAAGGTACAGCAAACATCTCCTATTTTGACAGTGCCGTGACAGTACGTATACTCTCATCTGTACACAGGTGCCTGTCGGAGCAGCTACTGTAACCATGTTGTAAAATATTCAATGACTCACTGTGAATAACTGTCTCATTTAGAAGAATAATCTGGTGACAAGACCAACATTGTTAAGTTGTGTCAACTTGTTAGGAAAGACATAAAACAAAAATACCACTAACATCCGAGGGCTGGAGGCAATGTCAATAATTTTTTGGAAGTGAGCGGCTGGGGGAAAGTGAGGCCAGGCTCCAGCAGCTTAGCACAAGCTCAGTTTGCAGAGAGGAATGCAGTAAATGAGACCAACCATTTACAAATCAGCTCCATGCTGATTTACTGGCGTGAACCCACAGTGGCAGAGATAGCCCTGCCTCAGAGATGAGCAGATATGTGTCCTTAAGTGAGAGACGGTGGGGATCCAGCTCTGCCATGTCTTCCTGCTCCCCGACAACAGTAGTATATCTGCTGAAGCAAAAAGTGGTCTATTAGCAGTCAGCCTCTTGTCTCATGTCCCACTGTCCTGAGGCTGGGACGCCCACTTACCATTTCAGCTGCTTAGTGAAATCTGTGGCACCTCATGAGAGGAAAGAAAGGAGCACAGTGCAGATATCTTCCAGCCTTTCAACCATTGTGATGGCTGGATGCCTGTTGAGGGTATATCATAATGGCAGAATGCAGACTTCGGGATTGGGAAAGGGCTTCCAGTGCAACACGTAACACAGTACAATGCAACATAATATAACTAGTATAAAATAACATACGCAATAAACAGAATTAATCTAATCTAACATAGTGTGACTCTTACTCCCTTCCCATTGAGAAATAAGGGTGTCAGGTGGCAGGGTGCTTAGGAGACAAGCAGGCCAGGCTGAAGGTGAGGCATAAAGCCTCAGTCTGACTGTCTGCTGTAGCACCTGATTTGACTGCACTAATTACTGTGGGTGGTTCAGGCCTTGCCCCTGACAGCACCAGCACACAACTCTGCAGTCTGCTGCTGCCTGCTGCTAGCTCATTTCTCTTTGTGTGGCTGATGCACAGGCTTTTGGCACAGTGGCCAGCTCACACACCTCAGTAGCACCTTGTGATTAACAAGCAGAAGCACAAAGGCTCCTGGCATGCTGGCCAGCTTGTACAGCCCACTAGCCTTTGCTCTCCCATGGCATTGTGCAGAAGCTGCTGAGAGACAAGCTGGATGCCAGGTGAGACAAGCAGCAGAGCCAAAACTCCACTGACCATAGGGAAAACAGGAGGGGATTTATTTCTTGTGATAGCTCTTAAATACCAGAGCCAGAGGTAAGCATAAAAATAACATGCTCTAGGTGATGAGAATCACAGAAAAATTAGGAACCTATGGATGTTCATAGTCCACTTATCTACTCAAACAGTTCAAGTTTCAAAGCTAGATCAGGTTGCCACTGCCTTTTATGATTTAGTTCTAAATTTCTTTGAGTATGAAACTTCACAACACTTAGGCAACTGGAGGCAATGCCTACTCATTCTCTTCATGAAAAAGTTTTGGCTTTGTATCCTATTGGAATTTCCATTGTTTCAACTTGAGTCTATGTAGCCTGTAGTCTTTTGATCATTTCCTCTATAACCTTCTAGTAGATAACTGGAGACATCAAATAGATACACTCCCAAACAAATGCCATTCTTCCAACCTCTCCTTGTATGACCTGACTAGTGCGGTAGTTCTCTGCCAGACTTGCTCTGCTCGCCTATGTCTTTTTGTAAAAACTCAGTCCCAACATTCAACACTACTCAGATGTGGTCTAACAAGGGTTCTGCTTCCCTTGACCTGCTAGCTGCACTCTTTCCATGCAACTTGCCTTTGTTGTTGGTGATACATAATAACTTGTCAAAGGTTTCCTAGATCTCTTTTTTAGAGTTGCTGCCTGGCCAGTTTCCCCCTCTCCTGTGCTGCTGCACAGTGATTATATCTCAGATAAAGACTTTGTGTATGCCTTTATTGTACTTCCTGAGGTTTCTTCAACCCATTTCTGCAGTCTGTTGGTGTCCTTCCGACTGTTATCTCTGTTCCGAGCACACTGGCAAACTAGAGGTGCATTGCATTCCACCATTCAGGTTGTCAGTGAAGAAGCCAAGCGACACAGGCCCCACTGTCTGTCCCTAGAGAGTTATACCAGTAACCACCCACCAATGGATCTTCAAAATACTGACCATTACTTCTAAGTCTAGCAGTACAGACAGGTTATTATCAGCCTTGTAATCTTCCTTACAGTCTGTCTTTCCTATTTTTCTACAATGGCCCTACAGAGACAGTGCCAAGGACTATGCTAAAGTAGAAGCAGAAGATGTGCACTGCTCTCCTTTGATCCCTGGCCGTTGTGCACTGCATGATTCAGCAGTGGGCCCACATTTTCCATCTTTCTGTTGATTGGTTGGTTGATTGTTGGCTGTTGTACTAAAAAAGTCCCACAAGGGAGTGGAGAACTATGTCGTTGCTCTCACCAAGAAGTCTGGCATGAGCCTGTGTTTCATCCTGCTGAAAAAAGAGATGGAGGACACAGATACCCTCACCTATTTTGATGGTATGGGGAAAGCAGACCCCTCCCAAGGTGTGTCAAAGGAGAAAGCAAGAGCTTCTGCTGCATATGACCAGTAGATTGCCGGAGGCACATCCATGCTGGGAATGCAGACAAAAATACATGCTAACCTTAGAGGACAATAAATGCCTTCTGGGAAAAGAACCAGCAA